>NW_027617820.1:0-95979 GCF_964187855.1 Myxine glutinosa
TCGCACTTGTGTTAGTGTTGAAAAACCACTTTTCGCACTTGTGTTGGTGCAGGAAACCACTTTTGCACTTGTATTAGTGTGGAAAAACCACTTTTCGCACTTGTGTTAGTGTTGAAAAACCACTTTTCGCACTTGTGTTAGTGTTGAAAAACCACTTTTTGCACTTGTGTTGGTGCAGGAAACCACTTTTGCACTTTTATTAGTGTGGAAAAAACACTTTCGCACTTGTGTTAGTGTTGAAAAACCACTTTTTGCACTTGTGTTAGTGTTGAAAAACCACTTTTCGCACTTGTGTTGGTGCAGGAAACCACTTTTGCACTTGTATTAGTGTGGAAAAAACACTTTTTGCACTTGTGATAGTGTTGAAAAACCACTTTTCGCACTTGTGTTAGTGTTGAAAAACCACTTTTCGCACTTGTGTTGGTGCAGGAAACCACTTTTGCACTTGTATTAGTGTGGAAAACCACTTTTCGCACTTGTGTTAGTGTTGAAAAACCACTTTTCGCACTTGTGTTAGTGTTGAAAAACCACTTTTCGCACTTGTGTTGGTGCAGGAAACCACTTTTGCACTTGTATTAGTGTGGAAAAACCACTTTTCGCACTTGTGTTAGTGTTGAAAAACCACTTTTCGCACTTGTGTTAGTGTTGAAAAACCACTTTTTGCACTTGTGTTAGTGTTGAAAAACCACTTTTCGCACTTGTGTTGGTGCAGGAAACCACTTTTGCACTTGTATTAGTGTGGAAAAAACACTTTTTGCACTTGTGATAGTGTTGAAAAACCACTTTTCGCACTTGTGTTAGTGTTGAAAAACCACTTTTCGCACTTGTGTTGGTGCAGGAAACCACTTTTGCACTTGTATTAGTGTGGAAAACCACTTTTCGCACTTGTGTTAGTGTTGAAAAACCACTTTTCGCACTTGTGTTAGTGTTGAAAAACCACTTTTCGCACTTGTGTTGGTGCAGGAAACCACTTTTGCACTTGTATTAGTGTGGAAAAACCACTTTTCGCACTTGTGTTAGTGTTGAAAAACCACTTTTCGCACTTGTGTTAGTGTTGAAAAACCACTTTTTGCACTTGTGTTGGTGCAGGAAACCACTTTTGCACTTTTATTAGTGTGGAAAAAACACTTTTGCACTTGTGTTAGTGTTGAAAAACCACTTTTTGCACTTGTGTTAGTGTTGAAAAACCACTTTTCGCACTTGTGTTGGTGCAGGAAACCACTTTTGCACTTGTATTAGTGTGGAAAAACACTTTTTGCACTTGTGATAGTGTTGAAATCCTGTTTTCGCACTTGTGTTAGTGTTGAAAAACCACTTTTCGCACTTGTGTTGGTGCAGGAAACCACTTTTGCACTTGTATTAGTGTGGAAAAAACACTTTTCGCACTTGTGTTAGTGTTGAAAAACCACTTTTCGCACTTGTGTTAGTGTTAAAAACCACTTTTCGCACTTGTGTTGGTGCAGGAAACCACTTTTGCACTTGTATTAGTGTGGAAAAAACACTTTTTGCACTTGTGATAGTGTTGAAAAACCACTTTTCGCACTTGTGTTAGTGTTGAAAAACCACTTTTCGCACTTGTGTTGGTGCAGGAAACCACTTTTGCACTTGTATTAGTGTGGAAAACCACTTTTCGCACTTGTGTTAGTGTTGAAAAACCACTTTTCGCACTTGTGTTAGTGTTGAAAAACCACTTTTCGCACTTGTGTTGGTGCAGGAAACCACTTTTGCACTTGCATTAGAGTGGAAAAAACACTTTTTGCACTTGTGATAGTGTTGAAAAACCACTTTTCGCACTTGTGTTAGTGTTGAAAAACCACTTTTCGCACTTGTGTTGGTGCAGGAAACCACTTTTGCACTTGTATTAGTGTGGAAAAACCACTTTTCGAACTTGTGTTAGTGTTGAAAAACCACTTTTCGCACTTGTGTTAGTGTTGAAAAACCACTTTTCACACTTGTGTTAGTGTTGAAAAACCACTTTTCGCAGTTGTGTTAGTGTTGAAAAACCACTTTTCACACTTGTGTTGGTGCAGGAAACCACTTTTGCAGTTGTATTAGTGTGGAAAAAACACTTTTTGCACTTATGATAGTGTTGAAAAACCACTTTTCGCACTTGTGTTAGTGTTGAAAAACCACTTTTCACACTTGTGTTGGTGCAGGAAACCACTTTTGCACTTGTATTAGTGTGGAAAAACCACTTTTCGCACTTGTGTTAGTGTTGAAAAACCACTTTTCGCACTTGTGTTGGTGCAGGAAACCACTTTTGCACTTGTATTAGTGTGGAAAAACCACTTTTCGCACTTGTGTTAGTGTTGAAAAACCACTTTTCGCACTTGTGTTGGTGCAGGAAACCACTTTTGCACTTGTATTAGTGTGGAAAAAACACTTTTCGCACTTGTGTTAGTGTTGAAAAACCACTTTTCGCACTTGTGTTAGTGTTGAAAAACCACTTTTCACACTTGTGTTGGTGCAGGAAACCACTTTTGCACTTGTATTAGTGTGGAAAAAACACTTTTTGCACTTGTGATAGTGTTGAAATCCCGTTTTCGCACTTGTGTTAGTGTTGAAAAACCACTTTTCGCACTTGTGTTGGTGCAGGAAACCACTTTTGCACTTGTATTAGTGTGGAAAAACCACTTTTCGCACTTGTGTTAGTGTTGAAAAACCACTTTTCGCACTTGTGTTGGTGCAGGAAACCACTTTTGCACTTGTATTAGTGTGGAAAAACCACTTTTCGCACTTGTGTTAGTGTTGAAAAACCACTTTTCGCACTTGTGTTGGTGCAGGAAACCACTTTTGCACTTGTATTAGTGTGGAAAAAACACTTTTCGCACTTGTGTTAGTGTTGAAAAACCACTTTTCGCACTTGTGTTGGTGTTGAAAAATCACTTTTCGCACTTGTGTTGGTGCAGCAAACCACTTTTGCACTTGTATTAGTGTGGAAAAAACACTTTTTGCACTTGTGATAGTGTTGAAAAACCACTTTTCGCACTTGTGTTAGTGTTGAAAAAACACTTTTCGCACTTGTGTTGGTGCATGAAACCACTTTTGCACTTGTATTAGTGTGGAAAAACCACTTTTCGCACTTGTGTTAGTGTTGAAAAACCACTTTTCGCACTTGTGTTGGTGCAGGAAACCACTTTTGCACTTGTATTAGTGTGGAAAAAATACTTTTTGCACTTGTGTTAGTGTTGAAAAACCACTTTTCGCACTTGTGTTAGTGTTGAAAAACCACTTTTCGTACTTGCGTTAGTGTCCCGTTTTGCACTTTTCCAACCCCATTAACCCGTCCTTCATTCCTTCCATTTGGTTCTCTTGGGTGGCCATCCTGTTTTCCAACCCCACTAAACCTTCTTTCATTTCTTTCATTTGTGCACCCACGTCCTTCAATTGGCCCCCCAATTTGCTTTCTAATCCCCCCAATTTGCTTTCTAATCCCCCCAATTTGCTTTCTAATCCCCCAATTTGATTTTCCAATTGCTTTTTTTTTCTTTTTTCTTTTTTTTTCTTTTTTTTTTCTTTTTTTGTATACTGAATCGAGGCTCGTGAAAGAGCTAACATTAACTTCACAAACAAATCGACCAGACAAACAAAATACACAAAAAGAGGGAGCGGAAGACAATATGGGGAGAAAAGGGGAAGCACACACACACACAACATCCGAGAGCAGGGAGATGTGTGGAAGGGAGAGGGCCCGGGGGAGAGGGCCCAGGGGGAGGAGGCGTGGGAAGGGGGGGGGGGAGGGTGGCATAGTGGCATAGTTCATAGTGGCATAGTGCATAGTGGCATATGCACTATGCCACTATGCCACATATGCATATGCATAGTGGCATAGTTTTTAGGGTGGCATAGTTCCGAACCCGAAGGATCGGTAACCGACACAATTTCGGTCTTCGAGGCCGGCCGATAGGCACAGTGTGACCAGAAGGGACGAGGTTCTCCTGACCACGTGGCCCTCGACTTGTTGGGGTTTGTCCGCACAATGTGGGCGCTTTCAGGATGAACTTTAGCCGGGGAGCATTTGGGCGCCCCGGTCTGATACTGCCACCCATGCGCAGAACAACTTGTGAGTGCACGTGGGTCCCGGCGGTCCCACTGGCCTAGCGCTACCATGTTTAGACAGCGAAATCCGTCCCCGGGCACCGGCACCTACTCCCGGAAGTTTGAGAGAATAGCGGCGCCAGGCACGGTAGGACACCCGCGGAGCCCCGGCGGACCAGGGACGCGCGAGCCTACACGTTAGCGTGCTACGGCGGAATCAACGGCTTCGGCCACGGCCAGGTCGATACTCGGCCCGGCCGCACCGGAAAGGAACTGGTTCGACACCCGCGCTAGAGAGGTCGCGGGCGACTGAGATGTATTAACAAATTAATTAATTAATTTGAGACGTCCGATTTCTAGTGATTGGAAATTTGGAAGAGCTTGACCCTAGCCTTTCCCTTGCGAGGGCAAGGAGGAACTTAACACTTGACACTTAAGCTTAGCTTGAAGTACACCCTGACCAGCGCTCACGGTGGGACGGCAAGGCAACCAGAAGGGACGAGGTTCTCCTGACCACGTGGCCCTCGATCTGGGAAGTGAGAAGCATTCCATTAGTGGACGCGCCCCTCACGCCCGACTTTTGGGCGGCCCCGGCAGGCCGTTTGTTTTGACGTTCCGTGACAGGCCCCGCACCCCCACCTCCGGGCCGACCGGGCGACCGGAATGAATCCCAGTGTCCGGATCCGAACCTTCAGAGCGGGCAGGCTGGGGAGTGACTGGCACCCCGTACCTGCACTTTCCGTCCCTGCGGTCCCAAATACCGGAACCACCCGAATACCACTTTATTCGACAAAATGAGGTGCGGCCTACATCTAGGCAAGGCCGCGTGACGTCATCGCGCTTTCACCTTAAAAGACTTATTTGATATAAGTTAATATTTTGATATAAGCCTTAGAAAACCAACCCTATATAAGTCAATACCTTCAACGACACAGGCGCGCATTCATGCCGCGTGACGTGGTGACGTCATCGCGCTTTCACCTTAAAAGACTTATTTGATATAAGTTAATATTTTGATATAAGCCTTAGAAAACCAACCCTATAGAAGTCAATACCTCCAACGACACAGGCGCGCATTCGTGCCGCGTGACGTGGTGACGTCATCGCGCTTTCACCTCAAAAGACTTATTTGATATAAGTTAATATTTTGATATAAGCCTTAGAAAACCAACCCTATATAAGTCAATACCTCCAACGACACAGGTGCGCATTCGTGCCGCATTACGTGGTGATGTCATCGCGTTTTCACCTTAAAAGACCTATTTGATATAAGTTAATATTTTGAATTCGTCGGTCAATTTTTGCCCAATCTTTGCTAAATAAAGGTTGTCCTTACTTACCTAGTGGTGTTCCTATCCACCACAAGTAACCCGGTGCGATAATCGAAAACCGATTCCAAAATGGCCCCTCGCTACGATTTTCCACGATCACATTTTATTTTCACGTACTTCAAATCGACGGATTTCTACTAAATAAAATACCCCACTCAATGCACTGATGTCGTTTTTGCGGCAGAAGTGAAAACAGATTCTAATTTGGAAATAAAACGAAGGCGTGCACAATGAAACAACATCTCTTCAGAATCCAAAGTCGTGCCGCGGAACGTGGTGACGTCACTACGTTTACAGGCTTAAACGGCAATTCCATATAAGTTAATATTTTGAATAACTCGGTCAATACTAGTCCGACTTTCGCCAAACAAAGGTTCCCGTTATCCACAGATACCCCTGTATCCTCCTAGAGGCGAAGTCAGGATGAATTTCGCAAAAAATAAAGTCCTTCGGCGACGAAAATTTAACATGGGGTTTTCTTATGTAAATTTACCCTGAAGTAATTTTACCGAAAATCCTGGAAATTTCGCGGGGCCAGTTTCTGTCGAGTGTTAAGACGTACTAGCGACTGCGAAATCCGGAATCAGAATTGAAATCCGAGCCTCCGTTAGCTCTAAGGGCCCCCCAAAACAAATCGCATATATTCCTAATGAAAAAACTCCGGAGTTCCTAAATCCCAAATCCCATGCCATCCGATGTCAATCCATATATCCACACCTTGCTACGAACGTTATGCATCTAATGATAAGCATAAGAACCATCAAAAAATATTTTAAGACCAGTTTATTCGATTAAATGTGGCGCGGCCTAGCATCTAGTCAAGACCAAGTCCCCAAGGCCGACCACGCATCCCGACCCAAAATTCCTCATTCGACGATAACTAAACAATATATTATATGACTCGCACCATACATACCTCCTTCTAGTTCTTGTTCTTGTCTTGGTATACTCACTCAGACTCACCCTCGCACAGGTAACCGAGGTTGAAGAAACGGCGAAGCGAGGCGACCACCAACAAACACGTCCTCGCCTCGAATTTCCCATTTTGTTTTCCAAATTATTTAACCCCTCTTTCATTTCGTCCTTCATTTCTTTCATTTCCGCTCTAGGGACACATTTCATTTCCGCTCGGGACACATCTGTCCAATTTTTCATCCATTTCTTTACTTTGCACCACGAAGCATGCCTTGATTTGTGCCATTAAGACGCCCATATCTATTGGCGCTGCGAGCTCGGCTGCCGTGGCCATGTGCGAGGTGCAGCCATTTTGTCCCTCTCCTGCTACCTGCCCCTCATCAATGTCCTCTTCCATTTCTTCCAATTGTCCCACTTCTTCCCGGGGGTCCTGGGTTTATTTATTTATTTATTTATTTATTTTTATTTTTTATTTGTTTTTTGTATACAGAATCGAGGCTCGTGAAAGAGCTAACATTTATCAAACAAACAAATCAAACAAACAAGCAAACAAAATATATAAAAAGGGGAGTGGTAGACAAGATGGGGAGAGAAGGGGAGGAAGCACACAAACACAACATTTGAGAGCAGGGACATCGGGAGATGTATGGGAGGGAGAGGGCTTGGGGGGAGGCAGGATAGGTATAAAATGCAAGGACACCAAGGACTTCCAGGAAATAAGTTGGTATTTCAAAAAAGTGGATTTGGGGTGAAATTAGCGGAGGTAGAAAGGATCAAGGTTTTGGATTGGGGAAGATAAGATATGGTGGTGAACAGCTGTTTTAAAGACCTGGAGGGAGGAGTGGGATTGAAGAGAGTGAGGGAGTTTATTCCAGAGGCGGGAGAAAAGAGGTATGAAGGAGTGAAGGTAAGCAGAGAGTCTTGATTTTGGCAGTTTAACCATAAGAGGGTTGCAGGCAGAGCTTGTGCGACCTGTAGGAATATTTGGGGGACAGAGCACAGACAGGGGTATGAAGCACAGACAGGGGAGAAAAGAGGTATGAAGGAGTGAAGGTGAGCAGAGAGTCTTGATTTTGGCAGTTTAACCATAAGAGGGTTGCAGGCAGAGCTTGTGCGACCTGTAGGAATATTTGGGGGACAGAGCACAGACAGGGCTGTGCTCTGTCCTGGGGGGGCTAGGCCGGAGAGGAGTCGGTAGAAGACGGAAAGACCACCAACCTGCCTGCGGTGAGTAAGTGAAAGGCCCTCGGAGATAGTGTCATCGCGGGAGATTCCAATGATTCTGAAAAATTCTAATTTCTTTTCATTTAATTCTAATTCTAATTCTAATTCCTCTTCATTTATTTTCCTCTTCTAATTCTAATTCTAATTCTAATTCCTCTTCATTTATTTCTACCCCCACCCGCATCCGACCACCATGGTTATCCATGGCACGATTTAATTTGTATGTTTAATTAATAAATTACGGCCGCTCGTAATTTGGAGTGCGTTAAGCGCACTTCGGGTCAAATCCCACTCCTGACACCAATTGTTGCGGATCTCAAATGTCGGCCTCCCCCTTATCAAGGGGGGATTAATCCCCTTGTCTTTTATCTAGCCGACGTGATGTGGGGCTATAACGTTCCTTCCGGTCAGCGCTGAATAGGGTGGTAGGTCGAATTAGTCCTATTACCTAATTACCAGCGCCTCCCGGGAAGCAAGGAAATAACCCCACCCGAACCACGGTTTAAGTGGACATGCCGAGTGATAGCGAGCCGCGATTCGGGCCATTAACAGGTACTAAACCCGATTTGAGCGGTTGTGATCGTGCCACGCTTACCCAATTGAGAAATCACTAAAACGGTTGAATTAAGAGGAAACAGGAAGAACAGATTGGTTTATTAATAATTTACACAGGAAGAAGGAGAAGCACAGAATACACAGGGCAGCCTTAATAACAGTCTTATACTTATCCCCAGACAAACGGGCCCGCACACACACACACTCACACGGGGATGTAGATGGTCGGGGTTGAAGGTCCAGTGATGATGTCCACAGCTCGCTCTGGTCTCCGACTCGTACCACGAAGGAGATGGTAGACGGCAGGCAAGCTCTCTGTGTGTCGTTGGCGTGGATCGGACAATTATATGGGAAAGGTGAGCTGGGCTGGGCGGTTATTCCACGGCTTAGCCACGTACATAATAAACGAACCGCCTGGGCGGTCATACTGGCGGTCTCAGCAAGCCCAAAGCCAAACCCCCAACGAGTTCTTGCAATCAATGCCAAATGTGACAATCCTTTCACAAAGCGCTTATACTCTCCAGTCCTTGGTAATGCGCGAAATCCTCAAGTGCTCATAAACCGCATAAGTCCTCTTAATACCAGCTCGCTCAGTCCTCCTTACCGCACAGTCCTTTTATCATGCTCTCCACTTGCGAGTCCTCTGGAAGGGCTTTGTGCTCGCGGTTATATAGCGCCGCTTAGCGAACCCTCTCGAATCTCCCAGCCACGTTCTCACCACGCTCCTTAGCCATGCCCATTCGAGCCCTGGTTGGTTGTTGGGGTCTTCCCGCCTCCGCCCTTGATGTCTGCTTGACGTGGCCACACCCCCACCCTTGCACTCCGCCCCTTTTCCAGGCCTTACCTCATGGCATTTGGGCTGGTTTGTGCATCCTAATGCGAGGGGCAATGGGGTGCAGACTGGATGGGCGCAATGGGGCATGGGGTGCAGACTGGATGGTGCGCAATGGAGTCGATTGGAGGGAGGGTTGCAGAATGAACGGGGCCTACTCTTATTTATTTCTTTTACACAACGCAGGTTTCACTATTGGAAATGGCCTTATCTCACATATACGAAGAAAAAACTAACGTTCTAAGGTGACCTACGTCCTACGTGTTGCATGTGGACTAACTATGGGGGCAAAATCTTTAACCTTTATTAATCAAATATGTACACTTTCTCAGAACCACAACAATATATATACATATACATATATATATATATATATATATATATATATATATATATATATATATATATATATATATATATATATATATATATATACTGAAACGCAAAAGAAACTTACCACCTTTGAAACCTTTAAATATCAACAATAACACTGCATGTAGTAAATGTGTGAACTTATTTATGGACAATAGTGTCCTCACTGTCAGACAAAACGGTCACGGATGGTCACTTGAACCTTCAATGGTCACTTCATAGCACAGCTGTTGAACAGCCGTTTTGACTGTCAGTGATTAGCCAAGGGGTATGGGATGATTTTAATGAGCTGCACGTGATGTCTTGATATTGGCTTTAAAAAGGCCAGTGCAAAATGGGCATTTCAATCAACATGCCACGATTGTCAAGGGATCAACGGCAGCGTGCCCTGGGCATGCTGCAAGGCGGACTGAGCTACCGTGAGGTGGCACGTCGCCTTGGCTGTTCACACCAGACGATATCAGCCCTGGTGGACAGAGACACCCTCCACAACTCTGCAGATGACAGACCTCGATCAGGGAGGCCAAGAGTCACCACTGCAAGGCAGGACAGGCAGATGGTCCGAAGTCACCTGCGGGATCGATTCCGTCCAGCATCCCGCACTGCGGCAGAAACTCCGGGGCATGCAAACCCACGGATCTCCAATGATACTGCACGAAGACGACTGCATGACTATGGTCTGACTGCCAGAAGACCATACAGAGGCCCCATGATGACGGTTGCCCATTGCCGCAACCGTCAGAGATGGTGCCAGCAGCATCAGCGGTGGACCTTGGCACAGTGGAACGAGGTCGCTTTCAGCGATGAGTCAAGGTTCTGTGTGGACAGTCCTGATGGGCGTGAGCATGTCTGGAGAAGAACTGGTGAGCGATATGCCGATTGTTGCGTGGGGTGGCCCAAGTGTGATGGTGTGGGCCGCCATATCAGCCCGGTACAGGACGCCACTGGTGGTTGTGGATGGGAATCTTAACGCCCAGCGGTATGTGGATAACATCCTGCGACCTCATCTGCTGCCATTCCTGCTAGACCACCCAGAACTGAGAACCTTTCAGCATGACAACGCTCGTCCCCATGCTGCTCGCTTTACCACTGCATTTCTCCAAGGCGAGAACATCAACACCATGCAGTGGCCTGCGCTCTCCCCTGACCTGAATCCCATAGAGCACCTGTGGGATGAGCTTGGGAGACACGTAGTTGGCAAGGCCAGGACACTGGCAGAGCTGCTTCAGACGTTGAGGACTGAGTGGGAGAGAATCCAGCAGCAATCCATCCAAAGACTGGTAGGCAGTATACGCCGACGATGCACTGCCTGTATCCAAAACAATGGTGGCCATACACGCTATTGAAAGGGGACTGACATTGCACCCTGTGCTGTTCTGTACTGTAGAACAAACTGATGAGATGGTGTATCTTGGTCAAAAACTTGACATGTCATCAATAAAATGCCAATGTTTCAATTAGCAATTGTTGGTTTGTTTTATTTTGAACTGTTACAATTTTATTACATTTCAAACAAGTGGTAAGTTTCTTTTGTGTTTTCGGTCTTTTTGAAGTTGGTCAAAATGGTCAAAATGGTCAAATTTTTCGGTCAAAATGCCCATTTTGCACTGGCCTTTTTAAAGCCAATATCAGGACATCACGTGCAGCTCATTAAAATCATCCCGTACCCCTTGGCTAATCACTGACAGTCAAAACGGCTGTTCAACAGCTGTGCTATGAAGTGACCATTGAAGGTTCAAGTGACCATCCGTGACCGTTTTGTCTGACAGTGAGGACACTATTGTCCACAAATAAGTTCACACATTTACTACACGCAGTGTTATTGTTGATATTTAAAGGTTTCAAAGGTGGTAAGTTTCTTTTGCGTTTCAGTATATATATATATATACAGTGAAACCTTGACTTACGAGTGCACCAACTTACGAGTTTTCCGAGATACGAGCCGTCGCTCGGGCGGTTTTTTGCTTTGAGATGCGAGCCGAGATCTGAGTTACGAGCTTACGCCACCCGCCACTAGGTGGCCCAACGAGCGTTCCGGTCACGTGGTTAGCTTGCCGTGCAAGCATCTCTGCCGTATATCGCTGCTGCTTTGTTTTCGCATGTTGGTTATTTTGGAAAATTTCTTAGTTTTAACCATGGGTCCTAAGAAATTGAGTGCCAAGGGCAGTACTGAGAAGAAGAAGAGGATGATGTGCTTGGATATAAAACACGCAATCGTCGAAAAACATGAGTGAGGTGTGCGTGTTGTCGACTTGGCGAGGCAGTACGAACGTAGCAGTACGATCGAAACATTTTGAAAGGGAGGAAGAAACAAACCTCGTTGGACAGGTTTTTATTGAAACGCCCTGCAAGTGAAAGCGAGGAAAGTGTGGCGAAAAAGGCAAAAGTCATCTCCTCCACCTCCGCCAGCATCTTCGTCTGATCTTCAAGGTAAATACACTTAATAAAACCAGTTTATTTCTTTACATTGTGGCGGACACGGAAGCTCACTGGCGTGGTGACATCATTCCGCGCACCAAGTGGGCGGGGGCCACGCCGAGGGGTAGGCGTGGCCTCAGGATATACACCGGGTGCGCAGCCCGGAGCGCGCCAGTGTTACAGTGAGCTCTTGAATAAAGACTCTTACAAATTACCGCGTTGTCCGCTTCCTCCTTGTTTACAAGCAGCGCGCGTAACGCCGCTTATTATGTACAGTATATACGAGGTCGTGCTTGTTTATACATTATTTGTTATTTATAAAGTACATTTTTCTTCTTTAAAAACACGGACAAAAAAAATTGGTGTGGTTTTTTGGGGGCTGGAACGGATTAATAGCATTTCAATGCATTTTAATGGGGAAATTTAATTTGAGAAACGAGCAAATTGAGTTACGAGCTCGGTCACAGAACGAATTAAACTCGTAAGTCAAGGTTTCACTGTATATATATATATATGTCAGGTCGCAGATTTGTTACTGCTTAATGCTCTGTTATAGATGTCGTTTGACTAATATGTTATGTTATAAATGCTGTTTAAAAATGCTATTTCATAAGTTAATAAAGGGTTTTTGCTTTGTTATAGGTTAAAATGAGAAAGTACTCGCTTCATCTGTGCTGGACAAATGGCTTCGTTGTATATGTGTGCCCCTTGAAGGCTAGATAAGCCTAGTCGTAAACTCTCTCCCTTCTCCGCAGACGGCGCCTCGAGCCGCGGGCAGGAAAACGGATTATATGCGTGTGGAATGTGAAACTTTACGTAGGATGCTTGAATTGTAGACATAAGCCTTTTGATAAATTGTTAAAACATTAACTATATTTCGTATAAATCACAGTGACGCTTGAGTTACAATAAATATGCTTTGAATTTAAGTTTAAATGAGAAATGTGAACTAGAAGGTACATTTAACACCTGGAACTCATCAGAACGCCCTCATACACTTTATGGTCTTATCAGGACCAAGAATGCAATCCCCCTTCGGTGAGTTATATTTTCTGTCACCTCGGAGCCTTGAAACCACATCTGGTCCGGATCCTGACGGTGCGTGCTTCACTCCCCCAAGATGAAAGGACGGATGACGGTGGGGGCTTGGCCCACCGGGGAGGAACCTCTGCCAGTTTCTTTGTCCTCTCGGAGATTCCCTGATAAAGCGTTTCCCTATATAACTGAACTGTGAATCAATGTGTTTTCAGGAAGGTTGACATGGCATGAAGGTGTTTCGTGCTGTAGACGTCTTCGTTTCCTCCAGATCTGTATACTTGGTATTTAATAAAGTCCGTCATTCTCAATCTGTTGGTGAACTTCTATTACGATCAAGGAGTTTGTTCCCGACAATTTAATGGTGCCATGACTCGGATGCAGCAGACAGAGGACAGGAGAAGCGGAACCTGAACGACAGGAGGGAGGCTGCCTGAGGCCGGCGCCGGCACGCTGATTTGTTTTAAGGTGAGCATTGTCTTGCATTAAAGGGCTACTTTTCCAAATTCGAACCTCCCTCCCTCGAGCGGGCTCAGTTCGTTTCCTTGTAATCTGCCCTGCCTGCTCTCCGGACAAAAATTGTGAGTAAAGGCTATTTACCAGCCACAGAATGACGAGCTTTTGTTAAATTCACCAGGATAACGTTAAGAGGGTAACGGGTAACGCTAAGGATAACGTTACAGTTAGCAAGGAGGAGGGGGAAATGTGAGGTCGGACAGCCATAAAGCTGCGCCGGTGGCCAAGAACTTTCCAGGAAGGATCAGCCCAGAGACAAGATGGGGTATGCCATTGCATGCCAGGGAAAGAAGGGCTGTGGCTAACGTAGAGGGCCAAAGGAACATGGCCAGGAATAGGGAAATGCGCAGGTACCAGGTAGGCTTGACAAGAAGGTAGTGACAACTACGAGGTCAAGCCAGGAAGCTCGAGACTAAGCTCTAGACAAGAGGGCAGGAAAGTTGCTGAAGCTGTAGGGACAGAGGAAGCAAGCAACAGAAATCCAGATAGAAACAAACCAGGACCAGGTGAACAAGAGAAAATAAAAAGGCTCACAGCAAAGGGCCAGGTAACCACAGGTAGGAAAGACAGAAGTGGTTTTTTTGAAATATTGAAATTTTAAGCATTACAGCTATAGTTATTGAAGCTACAAGGACAGAGGACAATTAAGTAAGCAGTTAAGCAAGCAAATCAGCGGCTAATGCCGCTCGTCCAAAATCCAGACCAAGACCCCGCGATAGGGGAGGTAGCCACCATGCCTCTACCCCCCCAAGCCCTGAGCCCTGTCCCCGGGCCACAGGCGCCACCTCTCCCACCCCCGCCCCTGTTTCCCCAGGGGTTAGACCCCCAGAAAACTAGACCAGCCGCCCCTCAGGTTCACCTTAGCCCGGGCAATCCATTTAGAGGACAAGAAGTTAGTGGGGCGGACAGCGGGTTCGCGGCCCCAGTAGGGCTAGGAGAACTGTACCCCTCAGAGGAAGGGTTCACGGAATCGGAGAACCGACAGCCTACAATCGGGATGTGTCCCTTAAAAACCATAGGACTGAACAGGGGGGCACCCATTAACATCAGGGTACCCTGGAAAGAATCAGATTTGGCGTCTATGCAGGAGCGGGTGAGAGCCTTGCTGGCCGACGAGCCCGGTCAGATACCGGAATTTATGCGTTTGTGGATACAAAATACAGGCGCAGATTGGCGGGACGTCTGCCACATGGGGAAGGCTGTATTGCCCGCGCGGGTGTGGGACCAGGCCAAAATACACGCACGCTGGCCAAATGTAGCACCAATCCCGGCCCAAACCGCGGCCCAGACCCTCGCCGATTGGGATGCCCTTGTCGACCTATTGTTGGCCGGGGTATACACCGCACTGATGCCAGCCGCGGGGCCAGATTGGAATAAAATATACGGCCTAAAACAGAAACATGGCGAAGCAGCCATCGATTGGAGAGAGAGGGTAGAAAGAGCAGTGTTAAAGTGGGGAGGACTGGGCCAGGTGCTGGCACAAGATCTCCCTCGCGCTGTAGTGAACAATTTTTTGTTTGAACAAACCCACCCCGTCCAACCCGTCCCAAAAATCCTTTTTCCTTGAATGAGAGACGTAATATGAATGAACAAAGATTGTACATGGGAGTGGCTGGAGGAGGGGCATGATTTGAGTCGATCTGATTTTCGCGCGAAGTCTGTGAGACTCACTGGTATACGAATGAGGAATGAATGTATATTGGGATATTAATTGACGTGTGTATCTGGCCAATGTATTTGTCTGTATGACATATGCAAAGCAGAGGGTTTCGGTGTGAAGCTTTGTAAGTGGTCTGCTTGACGTGCGGGAAATCCAGGCCGGGAATGTCGATTTTAGCGTCTATCCGAGGGACCAGGTGAGGTCCTTAACTGAGTCCGGATTTTCAGTTGTTTGGGAGTGTTTGGGAGCGATTTGATATAAATCGGGTCAGGAAAGCACTCGGAGGAACGTTGATATGAAGCGGTTTCTTGGAGATGGTTACAAGATGGGCTGCTTTTGTCTTTCGAGTGGCAGTCGGGCAGAAATTTGGAATTTGTTGAACTAAATTCAGAATTTGAATCGAAATGTGTGTTTGACTTGAATTGAAGAGTTCATTCAATGGCAGATTGAAGAATTCAGTCAATTCAACTGAATTCAGAAGTTGAATTTAGAATACGGAGTTTGCTCAGAGTGCAGGTGATAACCTGCCTACTCAAAAAGGATGTGCCCCGCACGGTGGGAGGTCCGTGAATGGTTGGCAAAGGGTTTCTTGAATTTAATGGCAGGAATTATGCGATTAACGATTATATTGTGTATTGGTGACTTGTGGATTGTATGAGTATATCCCTGAGGCCGATGTGACCTTGGGAGTCAATGGGTCATGTAATGAGAAAGATTACAGTTTGCTGGTGTGAAATTATGTCATGGTGTGAAATGTCATGGTAGAGGTGCGAAATACACACCTTTGATCTGAAGGGAGAGCGGAGGTTGTGGTTTCATTGCTGTCTGTTCTGTGGAGTTATATTTCTGAGGCATGGATTTCAAGGAGGAGGTGTGTGCCCCGAGAAGATTGTGGGTCGCAGATTGGGCACTCTGGGTGGGCACTGGGGGCTGCAGTTGTGTGTGCGCGCAGGAGAGTGCAGGGGGAGTGGGCGCGAGGAGGTGTGTTGATGAAGTGTGTGAACGAGGAGGGATGTGCGAAAGGTGTGCACCAGGTAGTAAGGGTGCTGCATGGTAGAGCACGTCTCCCACGGAAGTTCCTGGGCGGATTGTTGACGGTTGTTTGATTCGTAGGGTGTCGGCATTTTGCAATGTGGAGCCTCAATAATGGTCATTTGTCTGTCCGGATGTGGAGTTCTTGCAGGAGCGGAATGTCGCCGGACTTGTATTATTTGTGGGATGAAAGCGCTGGTTACCCCAATTCGACGTTTGTACCACCTTTCTTCGTTTGAAGTTTGACCTTTTAAAGTTTATTTGACCTTTGTTCGAGATGTGCAAGGGAAAGCGGTCAGAGGTAATTCACTAACCTTGGAAGAACGACAGGCTGAGTCAGTCTACTGGGTGTTGCTTTAACGGCAGGATATAGAACTTAAATCTGGAAAGAAAGGACATATACTGTTGGTTAAAACTGAAATCATGTACGTAATTAGTGAACAGAGAATATCGGGACATATACTGTTGATTAAAACTGAAATCATGTACGTAATTAGTGAACAAAGAATATCGAGATCTGTTTTTTGTTGTTGTGATTGTCGTTGACGTCTCAATAGGCGATTCAGGGGACTCAAGAAATAAACAGATTTCCGGTGCCGACCGGAAGCGTCAGGTACAGTATGCTTTGAATTTAATTTAACCGGGCCGAGTACAGTGACGTGTTTGATCGAGCTCTGGGGATAGTCATGTTAAAGGGAGGCCATTTGGGAGGATGCAAAGAGATGCAAGTAACATGGATTAAGTTGTGGTATCAAGAGGTGGGTGCCCAAGTGTATTGTGGTTATTATAACTTGCTGATTATGGGGGGCGCACCAAGTAGAGATCGGGTTGCTTGGTGGAGCTTGGAGCATGCATGGAGCTTGATGGAGCTTGGAGCATGCATGGAGCATGGAGCAGGGTGGAACACCCCGTGTGGTTGGAGGTTGCAATTGCGTGAAATGCAGTGAACATGCCCGATTTTGGCTTTGCGAGGCTCCAGGTAGAAGTTGGCATTTCGATACTGTGGATTATATTGTGCCTGTCTGGAGAGGTGATGTCCTGTGCTGAGGCTGGTGACACGCCTCTGTTATTTGTCTGTCTGTCTGTCTGATTGTAAGTCTGTGGTACGATGGAGGGCTAATTGAGTGCTCAGGTGTCATTGTATTAAACATCGGAATGCACCTTTGGGAGGACCACCAACTGTTCCATGGAGGTAAATATGGCAGTGTAAGCTCGCTGAGGAAGAGTTACCTGTAGTAGGGGACGTAACAGATTGGTGGATTATAATGACGGGGGAGCGCAATAGTATAAGAGGCGACTGGGAAGCGCAAGTCTCAGAAGGGAGTAGTCAGCTTAAATGATATGGTGGAGATGGATTCGGAGGTGATGAAAGCGTGGATGAGGGTTTCTGCAGCCATGGAGGAGAGGGATGGACGGAGACGGGCGATGTTTTTAAGGTGAAAGAAGACTGTCTTTATGATCTGTTTAGTGTATTTGTCAAAGGAGAGGGTTTGGTCAATGATGATGCCAAGATTCCAGATGTGAGGGAAAGTGGATACTGGGAAACCATCAATGTTGAGGGCAGAGTTATGGGTGGTTGATTGTTGTTGATTGTTGTTGATCTGAAGCCAGGATTTTATTTCAGTGATGCAGTTTGTCAGGATAGAGTGGGTTGCGGTGATTGAGCCGTTGTAGATGTCATCAATTTTGCTTTGGATGAATGAAAGGAAGGAGATGCAGTTGTCTACTGTGAATGACAGGTGGTGTGTGTTATTGTTGTTGTCTTGGAAGTTCAGTTGTTGACATAGTCCGGAGTGCTCTAATTTGCACAGGGAATGACAATTGGGATGACAATTGAAAAGAAAAAATTGAGTAAGTTACAAATTTTGTTTTGTTGATCTGGGGACAAGCTAGTTTGATGCGTACCCTGGGGTCTTCAGCGTGTCTATGTGTTTGTCTGTCTGTTACACCGGACTCTTGAATGGGTTTTCATGAGACGAATTTCAGACATAACAGTGAGAATCTATTTTGAGCGAATCACAGTGGGTGAGAAAAACATTGTGTGTGACCAGACACCAGAACTGACCAGAATTGGAATTGGAATTAGACCAGGTTATTTCTATTATTTGTTTATTCGCGAAAATAAATAAATAATAGGGGGAGGTTCATGGAGGTTAATGGTGGTTTGTTTGTGTTAATGGAGGTTAATGGTGGTTTGTTTGTGGTAATTCTAGTTGAAACTCTAGCTGAAATAATTTTCGTTTATTTTTCATTTATTATTGATGTAGGAAACAGGCAAATGGGCTGCTGAGAGAAGGATTAGAGAAAATTGGATTGAATTTAAAATCGAATATTGGATAAAATTGGATCCACTTGGAAAAAGTGGATTAGGAAATTGGTAACCAGGTGTTCCCCCAGAGGAAAAAGACCAGGTGTTCGTGGAGCACTTCACCTGCAAGAACGCCCTGGAAAAGGTGGAAGGGACCAGTCCAGGTGTTGCTGACTATACCAACGGCTGTCTTTTGCGAGGGCAAGACCTCGTGGATCCACGCCACGCACTGTAAGTTGGCCATACAAGCACCAGACACTACACCACAGCAACCACAGTAAGGATGGGCCTAATCATAGGTACGATACTATTGATAGCGACAGCAGCTAGGGGAAGCTCCGATCCCAATAGATGCGAAAACGGAACCCGACACCTCACCGTAACATGGGGACAAAGAGTATCACTACCATGTTTCGAACAGAAAACCCTGTACACAAATTGGGTAAGCGTAAGATGGCTAGCACTGTCGGCAGGGCCTGGACGTGTTGGCATTGTACTACGAAAGCAACGAGAGTTCCAGGAAAACGGGCAAGCTAGCATTAAGACCTTGGCCCAACCAGGATACAAATGGGGAACCCCTTATTTTAAGCTACAAACACGCACACGCCTAGAGAAAGGCATGACTATGCAGGTCCGGTGCAGCGTCTGGACCCCTGGCGCGGCCAGTGGCGAAACTAAACACACACCATGCATCGAATACATACTCACGCCGCAACCCCAGGATAAGGCCCCAAAGAAGGGTGAAAACACATATTGGAAAGTGGCAAGGGAGGTGGCGACAATTCAAAATAGCACACACTGCTGGTCGTGCATGCACTTTCCCCAAGCAGGCACCACAGGAATACACATGATAGTGCTACCTCTGTCCCTAAATGACCTTTGCTCACAACCTATCGATTCCCCATGTTTAGTCACCACGCTGGAAAGAGAAGGGGTTGGCAACGGCAAGAGTTGCAATCGACAATTTAATTATCGCCCGTCAATGATTGCCCATGTGGCCGAGAGGCCTGCCCCCGTCTGGGTCAAACCACAGAAAGGGACGGTCTGCCTCCAGGGTTCCGGCCACTTGCGTATGGGAGAATCAGAATGCGCCTACACTCTCCCCGGGAAGCTGGGACAAGGGAGCTCGGGGATTACATTACGAATAGTACTGCAAGATAAACACAACCACAACATAACGGCTATAACATTCTCTAGGGGGGTTAGTAGGATTAATGGGGTGATAAAGGGACTCCAGTGCTTATCCACCCACCTGGTCCCACCCCATGGGACAATGTTCATATGCGGCGACAAGGCTTACCCCTATTTACCAAATAATTGGGGGGGCACATGTTATCTTGGTTCAGTCCTTCCTGACGTTGAGATACTGGATGAGCTAGACCCAAAGTCCTTGGACAGGCGACATAAGAGGTCAGTCATGAACGAAGATGGAACCACTAAACTACACGGGAGCCTATGGGAAAAGGTGTTAGGTTTCTTCTTCCCAGGTGCGGGCACAGCCATGAACAGCTTCCGGATAGATAAATTGGCTTTGGCCCTAGAAAAGGTGGCAAACGACACTGCTACGGCTCATGACATACTATTGGACACGGTAGTTCACATGCGTACAATGGTGATGCAGAATCGGGTGGCTTTGGACATGCTCCTGGCAGAGAAAGGAGGGGTATGCGGAATAATAGAGGGAAAATGTTGCACTTACATACCTGATCCATCCGAAGGAGTGTCAGCCGCAATAGTGAGACTAAGGGAAACTAGCCACGCCCTGACAATCGATCGGATCGCGCGCGAGAACTCTTATAAATTTAGCTGGCTCACTGACTGGTTCCGGGGATGGACGGGCACTATAGTGAAGTGGTTATTGACCGCACTGGCCGTGATAATCGGGGTAGTAATTTGGGGGGCACTAATGAAATCTCTAGTCCTCCTCTGTATGAGAAAGTACTTTACAGGATGGAAATTGAAGAAGCCGCCGACAACGACTATGGTTCTGACCACAGAGGCCGTCGACCTGAATGGGTCCTTCAACAAGGCAGATGTGACCGGCGCTCCAGAAAATTGTATTGATTTTTGTGATGACTGTGATACTTGTGTTAAAAATCCCATGTGGGAACTGGCTGCTGCCTGTATTGATGTTTGTGATGACTGTGATACTTGTGCTGTAAACCCCTTGCGTGTACTGGCTGACGCCTCTTATGTATTACAAGCTCACAGCTGTACACCCCCTTCCGACCCAACTATGGATCTGATTGCGACGCTGGGTCTGGCGGTCGAGGGACCCGACGTGGATAGCCTAGACCCGCAAGCCGACCAGGCGTCCATGGGAGACTTTGACATAAAGGAAGTCCCTCTCTTTTCTTCAAATGTTTCGGATCTCTTTGATTCAAATGTTTCGGATCTCTTTGCTTCAAGTGATTCGGATTCGGATTTTAACGCTCTGTACCCTGACCAGGAACATGAGACACAAGATACTGACAACATTATGTATTCCCCAGAACAGCAGCACGTGAGAGATCTCATGGGCATGATCGTTGATTAACTTCGAAGATCTGCAAGGACCGCGTCTGCAAAGGATGGGGGGAGCAAGTTCCGCAGGGGAGGTTGTGGGCCCTCTGGCGGGGCAGAACCTCATCTGGACCAGACGCCTTCGTTGTGGATCCGAAACGTTAATGGACTTTCATGTTCTGAGCCCTCAGGTTCCAAGCACGCACCACACGACACGTTCCCCAAATGCACGGGCGAGGCGCTATGGGCGCACGGTATGCCCTTGGGAGATACCCGCATTACACGATTGTCTTTCAATAAAGCCCGATGCGGCATGTTGTCTCTTGAGATACTTTGTCTCGACGAGACAAGAGGAAGGGATGTCAGGTCGCAGATTTGTTACTGCTTAATGCTCTGTTATAGATGTCGTTTGACTAATATGTTATGTTATAAATGCTGTTTAAAAATGCTATTTCATAAGTTAATAAAGGGTTTTCGCTTTGTTATAGGTTAAAATGAGAAAGTACTCGCTTCATCTGTGCTGGACAAATGGCTTCGTTGTATACGTGTGCCCCTTGAAGGCTAGATAAGCCTAGTCGTAAACTCTCTCCCTTCTCTGCAGACGGCGCCTCGAGCCGCGGGCAGGAAAACGGATTATATGCGTGTGGAATGTGAAACTTTACGTAGGATGCTTGAATTGTAGACATAAGCCTTTTGATAAATTGTTAAAACATTAACTATATTTCGTATAAATCACAGTGACGCTTGAGTTACAATAAATATGCTTTGAATTTAAGTTTAATGAGAAATGTGAACTAGAAGGTACATTTAACACCTGGAACTCATCAGAACGCCCTCATACACTTTATGGTCTTATCAGGACCAAGAATGCAATCCCCCTTCGGTGAGTTATATTTTCTGTCACCTCGGAGCCTTGAAACCACATCTGGTCCGGATCCTGACGGTGCGTGCTTCACTCCCCCAAGATGAAAGGACGGATGACGGTGGAGGCTTGGCCCACCGGGGAGGAACCTCTGCCAGTTTCTTTGTCCTCTCGGAGATTCCCTGATAAAGCGTGTCCCTATATAACTGAACTGTGAATCAATGTGTTTTCAGGAAGGTCGACATGGCATGAAGGTGTTTCGTGCTGTAGACGTCTTCGTTTCCTCCAGATCTGTATACTTGGTATTTAATAAAGTCCGTCATTCTCAATCTGTTGGTGAACTTCTATTACGATCAAGGAGTTTGGTCCCGACATATATATATATATATATATATATATATATATATATATATATATATATATATATATATATATATATATATATATATATATATATATATATATATATATATATATATATATATATATATATATATATATATATATATACAGTCATGTGAAAAAGTAAGTACACCCCATGTAAAGTTTTGACTTTTTCAACATATTTCAACATACAGCTACTTGATCTTCATTTCAACAATATTGATAGATAAAGGCGATATAATATAACAAATATCATGAAACATTTACATTTTGTAGTCCATTGTATAATTTAAATAAACATAAATGCAAATTTCGCAAGTGGAAAAAGTAAGTACACCCCTACATTTATCAATACTTCAAATACCTAAAATTAGAATCAGGTGCACCAGCTCAGGTGCAAATGATTAGAACATCGTTAGAGAGGATCTTGGAGGTCCCTGACTTATTTAAACCTCAGACATTTAGTTTGGTTTGCTCTTTGTTATTGAAGTGTGCGGCGTCACCATGCCTGGATCAAAAGAGCTTTCTGAGGCTTTCAGAAAGAATGTTTTAGATGCCTACAAGTCTGGGAAGGGATTTAAAAATATCTCCAAACAATTTCAAATCAATCATTCGACTGTCCGGAAGATCATCTACAAGTGGAGAAGATCCCAAACAACTGCCATCTTGTTCAGGCGAGGCTGCCCCCAGCAAGTTCAGCCCGAGAGCAGACCGCAAGACCGCAATATATATATAGATATACTACTGTGTTCAAAAAGTATCCGACCTTTATGTATATATATATATATATATATATATATATATATATATATATATATATATACAGACTTAGTGTAGCAGCATAGCAAACCTGTTGTGCATTTTGTGATACAAGCACCAAATTTGGCACAAATGTACATTAATATGTTGCGAACATTTTCAAATATTGGGCCACTTGAAATTCCGTAATTTTTTTTTTCAAATTTTTTCAAATTTCGTAATTTCAAATTTTTCGGGTGACACCATCACAATTTCGGTCTTCGAGGCCGGCCGATATAGTGGGGCGGCTTAGCCCAAATATTCAAAAGAATTGTGCATTTTGTGATACAAGCACCAAATTTGGCACAAATGTACATTAATATGTTGCGAACATCGTGTGGTCAGCAATGAAGACGAGAGTCTGAATTACATGTATGCAAAAGACCTTGTGAACCAGTGAAGCAAATACACGGGTAAGCATGAATTAAATCTAGGGCATGATATAATTTCCATGATGTTTACCTCTACACTCAATGGTGGAAGGAGGTAATGTTTTGATCCCAGCTTGTCTGTATGTCTGTTTGTCTGTTAGTCCACAAAATTCCAGACAAAGCTTGTAGTAGTGGTAGTTGTAGTGGTAGTGGTGATAACAGAAATTGTTATATAGAACTGAACTTATATTATTATTATATGCAGAAAATAACTTCATTTCTATATGCCCTGCAGTGGACAGGTTAATTGGTTTATGCACTGAAGGGGTCACCCTGGTGTGCACTGCTGTGTTCTGCCTCACTGAGTTGTTCAGGTATGATGTACTCAGCACAAGCTTCCGGTCGGCCCGGAGGTGGGGGTGCGGGGCCTGTCACGGAACGTCAAAACAAACGGCCTGCCGGGGCCGCCCAAAAGTCGGGCGTGAGGGGCGCGTCCACTAATGGAACGCCTCTCGCTTCCCAGATCGAGGGCCACGTGGTCAGGAGAACCTCGTCCCTTCCGGTCACACTTTGCCTATCGGCCGGCCTCGAAGACCGAAATTGTGACGGTGTCACCCGAAAAATTTGAAATTACGAAATTTGAAAAAATCTGAAAAAAAAAATTACGGAATTTCAAGTGGCCCAATATCTGAAAATGTTCGCAACATATTAATGTACATTTGTGCCAAATTTGGTGCTTGTATCACAAAATGCACAATTCGTTTGAATATTTGGGCTAAGCCGCCCCACTAACTTGGCATTTAATAGGGAATATTTTTTTGGTGGGGGTGAACTTACTTTTCAAGATGACTTAGAACCAAAAGTTCATTGGAATTATGTTGAAATTATTCTAGATTTTGTTAATGTGACCTTTAAAAGAAACAAAAACCACATTTGACATTTCGAAGCAAATAAATTGATCCTTGAAAGTGATGGAAACTGATATCGAACTCAATTCACGGACAGTACTGTGTTAAACTTCTGTTCGTTTTCCAGAAGTATCTCTTTATTTTGCACATTAGCCAAAAAATATTATTAACAAAAACAAAAGTTAAATTACGACTGGGATTACGGACAGTAAAATTACAGTTCAGTACTTCGTGTAACCCCCCGAGCATTCAGGAGAGCACGTGCACGTTGAGGCAAGCTGTTCACGAGATTTGCCAAGGTTTGGACAGGAATCGCTTGCCATGCAGTTGCAATAGCCTGCTGCAATTCACGCACAGATGCAGGCTGCTGGGTCAAGTTGTCGATTTGACGCATTAATTCTGCCCACAAGTTCTCTATCGGATTCATATCCGGGGACATGGCAGGCCACTCCATATACTCTACACCACGGTCAGCAAGAAAGTGTTGGATCATGCGCGCACGATGAGGCCGTGCATTGTCATCTTGGAAGACAAAGTTTCCTCGAAAGGCTGCACAAACAAATGGAAGCAATGTTTCTTCCAGAATGGCCCTGTGCTTGAACTGGTTCAGGTTTCCATTCAGAACAACCAGGTCAGTTTTGCCCCCTGTATGAAAAGCAGCCCAAACGGTCACCCCACCACCTCCAGCTTGGACCCTTGGCACTATACAATCTTCGTTGTAGGCTTCATGCACTTGTCTGCGCACTCGGACGCGGCCATCTTGACGATAGACCAGAAATCTAGACTCGTCCCTGAAGATCACATGATTCCAGTGTCCTGGCTGCCATTGACGGTGCTCTCTGGCCCACGGCAATCTGCACTGGCGGTGTTGTCTGGTCAGACGTGGCTTTCTCAGAGGACGCCTGGCACGACAGCCTGCTTGAACCAGTCGTTGGTTGACTAGCCTTCTGGATACAGGCACATTTGTCAGTTGCTGCCACTCAGCCCTAAGCCGATTAACTGACTTGGTACGGCTATTGCGGACTAACCGGTGCAGCTGGCGATCATCCCTCCTTGTGGTTCTGCCGGGACGTCGTGGCCTCGGTATTGGAGTCGGGACACCCCTCTGAGCATTTCGTTTCAGGATCTTTGACACCTGACCTTGAGTGATGCCATACTGCCAAGCAATAGCATGCTGTTTCATGCCGGAATTTCGTAAAGGCACCACTAAATGACAAACAGCATTGTCGAGTTGACGGACCATCTCCAGGGGAAGCGGCAATAACTTTTGTAGACGTGCAGCAGTTGTTTTCCACTAATACAGAACGCAACAACCCTTATATATCCGATTGTGATTCCAATCGTCAAATGTACCTGTCCGTACATTTTGTCACGCCACCTGTGATATAATCCTGTTATTGACTTCTTGCTGCGACAGACAATCAGTGACATGGTTCTTTTAACAAAGAAATCACCAAAGCGTAAAAGAAACTCACCAGATTGATATACTGAGTTTAGAAAGTAAACCCAAGTCAAGAAAAAAAAAATATTCCATATTAAATGCCAAGTATATATATATATATATATATATATATATGTATAAATATATATATATAGATAGATATAGATATATAGATATATATATATATTGTTGTGGTTTTGAGAACCCACACTCTTGTAAATAAATATGACATCATTAAAGGGTTAAAGGTTGCACCCCATAGTTAGGCCACAAGCAACACGTAGGCCACTATAGGACTTCAGTGTTTTCATGAGTATGTGTTTAGATAAGGCCGTGTTTCCAAAAGTTGAATCTGCGTTGTGTCAATCAAATAAGAAGTAGGCCCCAATCCGTTCATTTTGTTAGCCTCCCTCTCCAAGCGACGCCATTACGTGCCCTCCAGTCTACCCATGCCCCCTCCCAAGTGTTACGCGCCTCTGCCAGCAGCAGCTGCCTTAGCGCTCGTTCAACGTAGCCATAAGCCACGAGGCAAGGCCCGAGAAAGGGGGCGGAGCGCCAGGAAGAAGGTGTGGCCACGTCAACCCACCATCAGGGCATGGCCAGTAAGCGATAACCAGCCAACCAGGGCTGAAGTGACATCGCCGACAGGCGTGGCTTTGGGGCTTGCGGAGTGATCGCTTGGTTGAGTTATATAAGCGAGCGCAAAGCCCTTCTGACCAGAAATGCGCGGAGAGGACTGATGCAGTGGCGCTGATTAAAGGAGAACCTTATTAAAGGAGGACTTACTGGGAAATGCACGTTGCAAAGGGACTGAAGAGATATACGGCGCGCTTGATGAGAGAACTGTCCAAGACGGCGTCGTACGATTGGCGTTGTAAAGGACTGGTTGGAAACGCGCTGTGCGAAAGGACCTTGGAGAGAGGGGGCATTTGGCACGAGTGTGCATTTATTACATACGCCATAGGACACCAGCTTCCCCCTGCTATATAATTGTCCGGTCGCGTTCCAACTATACGCGGAGCTGCCTGCCGGGTTTCGTCCGCTGGATCGGAGCCTGGACCGGAGCCTGGACCGGAGCCGGGCTGGAGCCCGGACTCGCTGGTGACCATCAACCATCTACATCCGCCGTGTGAGTGTGTATGTTTGTCCTGGGTATTAAGAATAAGACTGTTTAAGGCTGCCCTGTGTAACTGCTTCTTCCTCTTCCTATCCTGTACATTCTTTCGTTTCCTCTTCTCCTTCTTGTACATTGTTAATAAATTGCCCTGTTCTTTCTTGGTTTCCTCTTATCCGATCGCATCCGTCTTTTCTCAATTGGGTAAACGTGGCATGACCGGAACCACAATAATCGGGTTTAGTCCCTGTTAACGGCCCGGATCGCGGCTCGTTCGCTCGACGTGTCCACTAATGCTGTGGTTCGGGTGAGAGTGATTTCCCTGCTTCGCGGTCGGGGTTAGTAATTAGGTATTCGGACTAAATTGACCAAAAACCCTACCTAATACAGACAGGAAGGAGCGTATAACTTCCAGGACTCGGGTCGGCCAGATAAAAGGACAAGGGGATTAAACCCCCCTTGATAAGTGGAGAGCCGACGTCCGAGATCCATAACAATTGGTGTCAGGAGTGGGATTTGGATCAACAACAACAACATGCATTTTAAGGCCATTTTCCCTGCTCGAGCAGGGGTTAGCCTTGCAGTCCCCATGACAATCTTCTCCATGTTGCCCTATTTTCTGCATCTCTCCTTGTTAACCTCCTTGCCTGCATTTCTTCTTCCACCATCTTTAGCCAAGTCTTTCTCAGTCTTCCCCGTCCTCTACTTCCTTCTACATTCATTTCCATCACTCTTTTCAACCAGTCACTTTCATCCTTCCTCAACACCTGACCAAACCATCTCAACCTGTTCCTCTTCACAGCATCAATCGCAGGCTCTATTCCCATCATCTTTCGCAATTCATCATTTGTCTTCCTCTCTCTCAACGATACTCCACACATCCACCGAACCATTCGCATTTCCACCCTTTCCAGCCTCCATTGCTGCTCTACACTCATGACCCATGTCTCGCTCCCATAAATTATAACACTTCTCACACATGCAGCATACACCTTTCCCTTCAGCTTCAACGACACTCCCCTCCTCATCAGCCCGCCACTCAGTTCCCGAAACTTCTTCCATGCACATCTCACTCTAGCAACAGTTGCCGTGTCTGATCCATCTTCTCCATTCAGCATGTCTCCGAGGTAGCAAAATGTTTTCACACCTTCCAGCTTCACGCCGTCTCCAAGATCCAACTCAACATTTCCTCCATCTGCAGCTCCCTCTGTGCACACCTTACATTTGAATGTAGCTGCCACACCGGTTAATGACCCTCTCAGACCAGTACATTTTTGATGAACCCACTCAGCGCACATTGTACATTGAATGGAGTTCACTCCGACACCCTTCCTGCACACAGCACATGGCCACTTCCCAGTTCTTTCCACCTCACCACATGCTTTACCACTTGCCATCACCTTTGTCTTTCCTATATTCACCTTCAGACCTTTTGTCTCCATATATTCCTTCCACTTGTTCATCTTTTCCTTCAGTCCATCCATACTTTCAGCAATCAACACCAGATCGTCTGCATACAACAACTCCCACGGTAAACCTCCTTTACGTTCTGAGCCAGCACCTCCATCACAGCTACAAATAGTATTGGACTTAGTACCGACCCCTGATGCACTCCCACCTTCACCTCAAACTCACCACTGTTCCCGTACTTTGTCCTTACAGCTGTGCGCGCTCTTTTTTACATTGCCATCACTACTCTGATCAACCATTCCTCCACTCCTAACTTCCTCAATGCCCATGAGTAGGTGATAAATGTTGCTTCTGGGACACCTTCGTTTAACATGGGAAATCCCTATCTAATGTCATTTACCCCCCTGTCTTTTTCAAAAATCATAAACACCTCTATTTCTCCCTCTATGAACCTATAATCCTTCTCACCTTATGAACCTATAATCCTTCTCACCTTATGAACCTATAATCCTTCTCACCTTATGAACCTTTGATTTTCTTCCTTTATGAACCTATAATCCTTCTAGCCTTATGAACCTATGATCCTTCTCACTTACATGTAATTTTTACCCTATTCCCCCCACTACCCCCTTAATGTAGTTCCTTAGACCACTCTACTAATGAGCCTATAAATATATTATCCCTTTCTAACTTTTTAAAGAGTTCCATTCTCCTATAGAACTCATCCCCATCAAGGTTATTTATAAAGTATACAGGTTCCTTAACCTTTTGTTGTGAAAGTATAAAGTGGTATGTTTCACGGAGGGTTCTTATTTGACCTCCTCCTCTCCCACATACCATTTTAAAATTATAATATTTATTATCCGATTGATAACCATTAAAGTTCTCACTCCACTCGAATATATTTTTCTTCCCGCCCTCCATTACCCCACTTAACAAATGAATACGTTTATCCGTCTTGAGAACCTTCTGACCAGTGATTCTCTCAACCTCTTGAATCTGATATTTTTCACATTCATTATGTTTTCCATTTATATACCAAGGTTGATTACACCTCCACTCTTTAGTCTGGTTGATACTTGATTCTATCATTTATATAATAGTAAAAAAGGCGGCGGTAGCCCGTTAAAATCCCTAACCCCCTTTTTTAACTTATCACTTATATATATATATCTTATCACTTATATATATCTTATCACTTATATATCTTATCACTTATATATCTTATCACTTATATCATATCACTTATATATCTCATCACTTATATACTTATATAACCAGAAGGGAGACTATCAATTCCATTTTCTAAAATAAACCTCTTATCATCAAAAGCCCCCAATGCTTTCTTATTCACCTCTTCTGAATATAATTGATGTTTATAACTTCTTATTCCATTAATCTTTCTAAACTCTTCTTTCTTTGTTGTTAAACAGTTATAATAATCCTTAAAGTTTATTGTTTCTTTAATGACATTTTTCTTTATACCTTTTAACTTCTTATCAGTCTTTTCAACGTTATTCACAATGTATTTATAAGCATAGGCCTTCGACCTCAATCCCACAAATTCACTCATGACATTTCCTCCCAATTCATCCTTGAACTTTCCAATCACCTTTTTATTTTTAGAAGAGAACAACTCACTCTCTGGACTGTAATTACTTGTATCATAGATATTAATGTCCTTTTTCATGTCTGAATAAACATCATCAGTATTAATTTTCAAAATAAAACTATCAGTATCCATATACAACAATGACACATTATCCTTATACTTTGATTTTAGATTAATATAAAAATAATCATACATTAATGACTTTGACAAGTCAAGAATTGATGTTCCAATGTAAATAGGTTTGTCCATTTCAATACTCTCTTTAACCAAATGGATCGCACAAAAGTTCTCAGTAAAGACCTCAGCTCTAGTAAAACTCGGTCTATTAATTAATTTTGATGCTTGTTCCCAAGATGTTGCTAGTCTGATATTTTGTCTTTTCCTCACATTCTCCATGGTCTTAACAAAGACCGCATTATTCATCAATTTATAAAAGTCTTTCTCAAAATCTGTTTTTGACTCTGTTCTTCTTTGTGTATTAAAATCAATGTACCCCTTTAACCAATGACTTTGATTGAACTTTAGCACCCTGTGGATCTTCTCTACTCTTAGACCTTTTGATAAATATTGTCGCAAATTTCTTTGGTGTAGTACATAATTTTTCTTGTTATATAATGTAGTAAGTAATTTTTCTGTTGATTCACCTATATCAAACGATCGTTGATAATCACTCAACCATTCTTTCTTTGGACTTTCTTTCTCACAAGCAAATGGAAGATCTTTATGTTTGATATGAAGTTCTTCAGGATATTTTAAATCGACCTCAAAATAATAACCAACCTTTGAATCATCCAATTCTTTTTGTGTAGAGATACATCCACCTTGTAAACCCTTTGTGTAGTCTTTTTCCTTTACCCATCTTAGTTTCCCATAAGGAAGAGCTTGAGACATTGCCCAGCCATACAAGTTGTTTGCGTCATAGTACATCAAGTAAGAACTCTCTTTCGTTGAATCATAATTTGGAAGATATTTGTTATTTGCTTTTGCGTATCTGCTCGAGCATACTTGTGAAATTCCACCTCTTTTTGCCTTTTCAATTATCAAAAGCATATCGACATCGGTTATCAAATCCAAATCTTGTTTTGTCATTTTCAACATCGCGCTCCAAGCCAATCCAGGTGCTGTGTAGTAGTGAGCAGGATCCAATCCATATCCAGTGCGACAAACAGATCTAAAGGCTTCAAATACATTGGCCAATAAAAGCACATCAGTTTTGAGATACAAATCGTGATACTCGCCAAGATTCTTGATGTTATATTTTTCCCAAACATTTTGTGCGTGTACATAATCTTTATCAGATATATGACTGTTGTTTAATTTGTTATAGAAATTTTCTTTTAAAGGAAGTTGTGTTTCATTGAATCTCTCAAATGAGTCCATATAGTCATAGGGGTAAATTCCCTTTTGTGTTAGAAAATCTTTATCTGAAAAATACTCTGAAAGACATGGAAACTCTTTTAGATTTTGAACCTAGTTAGCCAATGGACTTGCCATGAATTTAAATGTATCAAGAAATCTGATATGAGTAATAGGAGATGTGTGAATTGTTTTTGTGAATGAAATGTATTTCTGATCCGTGTTAGGAATTGCTGAAATGTGTCCAGATGTCTTTGAAAGTTCATTAATAAATAGATGCGTATCATAATGAGCGTTGTTATGAAGAAAGACAGGAATGAAAGAGGGGAGTTTATAATTAATATTACAACTTTGATGAGCCGGACCTCTATATTTACCAGTGAGATGACAATGAACTCTAACCTTTAGACCTTCACCAATTTTTTCCTCACAAATATGACAAACATTGTTTTTTCTAAATTCCCTTTTCTGTTCACTCGTCAAGGACATTGGTTTATTGGTTTCTCTCATTATCTTGGTTAATCGGACACAGGCTTTTTCTAGTCGTTTCACAAACTCCTCTGGGGTATTTGAGCCTCTATACTCCTCTAACTTGTTATATTTATCACCAACGGATGATTTGATATAATAACAAAAACCGCAAGGAGTATGTTTTTGATATTTATTTGTGAATGATTCTTTTGGATCTGGAGAAGCAGTATCTATTTTTTCTAGAATACTTTCAAAATCAGCATATATAACAAATGGATGTTTGATCTTTTTCTTTTCATCTTTGAATGTGATCTTTGAGCCTTCTTTAGGCATATTGATTACCATTGATTTATGTTCACCACAATAATTTGAATGTTTATCTAATCTTTCTTGTGTATGGAAGAAGTTAAGACAATGCAAACAAATATATATTTTATTTGTTCTTTTACATACTTGTGGTTTTATTAATTTAGCAATATCTTTGATGTATGTATAATGTGAATTTTCCTCTGAAATAAAATATAGAAGATTAATATGAGTTTGTTTACAATTGTCAGAAAGCTTTAAAACCTGAATGCTGTTTGTTTCTGTTAGACCATAAACATTAACTGAAAAATTATTTATCTTTTCAAATTTAGGAATATCATTTAAAGCCATAGGAAACTTCAGATCTTTCGTATTTAATGTATTCTCATATTTTTTATAATGAGATACTCTTTCATCATGAAAATGTGGAGGATGTAAGTGTGCTAGAATAGACCAGAGAAAACATTTATTGTCTTTATTTTTGATATTGATAACTGCTTTTCTATTTTTGATAACACTGGGTAAATCAATGTAGGAAGAAGCTTTTAGAGGATCTGATTTAAGAATATGAATGTCTATGTAAATAATTTTTCCTATATTGAATCCACTTCCTACGATTGAATTGTCCACATCTTGCTCTTGTTTAATAAGTTCATCATAGACTCCTGATGTTTTAAAATCTTGATATGAAGATATAAAGTGTGGCTCAGTTCTCATGTATGGTGTATCTATAACTCCTTCGTCCTTTGTCATTTCTAATTTTACTCCCATATAAAATTTAAGTGGTTTCATTTCTTTTAGTGTTTTTTCAATCAACGTTTGAACAGCAGGTTTAACTATTTCTACAGCATCAACTATAGACTCTGGTTCAGGAGGTTTGAAGTTAAAGACTCTTATTTTAATATGTCCTTTGAATGTGCCATCAGAGTTTTTAGTTGTGATAAAATTTGATAAATGTAGAATTGTTTTAAGATGTATTTCGAAGCCTTTCTTGTGGATATTTTTATTACATGCAGAACAGTGTTTTGTTTCCTTCTGCATAGGAGATAGTAGGTGAAGTAGATTAAATGTGTGTTTGTTAGTTTTAAGGTGTCTTTTGTATTGTTTATATTCTTGTTCACAAACGTTGCAATACGTTGCTTTGATCATATTTATTTATATAGTAAAATTATACTTAAAACAAAGTGCCTTTTTTAGAGGCTTTTTTAAAGATGAAACTGTGCTTAAAGTAAAACATCTTTGAGCTTTTCAACTCGTTTTATGTATATAACTTTCCTTAAAGTAAAACATCTTTAAGCTTTTCAACTCGTTTTATGTATATAACTTTACTTAAAGTAAAACACCTTTGAGCTTTTCAACTCGTTTTATGTATATAACTTTACTTAAAGTAAAACACCTTTGAGCTTTTCAACTCGTTTTATGTATATAACTTTACTTAAAGTAAAGCGTCTATGTATTAGCCAGAAAGTTTTGATACTCTAGTTCATCAATTTCAATTTCACTATCTGAGTCATCAATAAAGCTACTCTCATAACTATCATTTGAACACAAACTATTAGTATCATAACTATCTTCAGATCCTAGACTCTCAGTATAATAACTCTCAGAATATTGACTGTTAATATCACTCAAGTACATACCATTAAACTTCCATCAATATCTATATATTTTCTTTCATTAGAACAAATAACCACAATATTTTTTACATTAAATGTTATTTTCAAATAATCTCTAATAATCAGAGTACGGAATGATAGTTCACCACTAATATTCATATTATTAATTTCACCCACATCTTTGGGTCTATTAAAGAATATACAAATGTTTCCTCTAGAATCGTTGATGGTCTTATCATTCATTTTCAAAGCTTCTTTATCAATTACCTTTTCAAGCGTTGAGTAAATTGTTAGTAGTAGTGGAGAAACTTTTGTCAAATTTACTTTAATAGAGTTATTAATCAACATAGCTTGTCCCGTAAATTTAATAAAAGGACACATGTTATTCTCCATTATGGGTTTAATCCAAAAATTTCCATATTTATCTTTGTTCAATTTAACATCTTTGACATCTTTTTCTATATCTTCCACCGAAGTAGAGATTGATTGAAATTTGTCTTTTGTGTTTTGAAACATTGTATTTATTAGCTAATAAACTTGCGTTTAGTTTAAGTAAAGTTATATACATAAAACGAGTTGAAAAGCTCAAAGGTGTTTTACTTTAAGCACAGTTTCATCTTTAAAAAAGCCTCTAAAAAAGGCACTTTGTTTTAAGTATAATTTTACTTTATAAATATGATAAATTCTGAAGGATATTTAGAATTTCCAGACTCTCCATATGATACTTTAGAAATCTGCCACCGTTGTGGTAGAATAGGGCTTAATAATGAGGGTTCATATAAACAATGTATTTTCTGTGATTTAATTTTAATTAATGATCATAAAAAATATAGAAAAATATATAACTCTTTTAAATTAGAACCAAAAATGAATTACTTTACAAGATTAATAAGAGAGATGAATGTTAAGTATTATGGTGATAATACACCATTTCTTACAAGGGAAGAGACTATTTTTATTGAGGAAATGTATAAGGGTTTAATGATATTTATTATTCAAAATAATTTTAATGGAAATGTTAATACAAGATACTATATAAACAAAATAATGGATTATTTTGAAATTAAACCTGAACTCAGGATAAAATATAGAGTTTCTCAAAAAACTCAAAAAAAGTTAGATGACTTGTTTTCCAAATATATAAATGAATGATTTTTTACCCGTTTGGGAAAATAAGATAAAATTTAATAACCATAAAAATCTTCCAAATTCATTGAGATGTCTAATAGTCGGTTCAAGCGGATGTGGAAAAACCTGTTTGCTCTTAAAGATACTCCTCAGCCCTAATTTTTTAGATTATGATAATTTAATAATTTTTACAAAGTCAAGTTTTCAACCCGAGTATCAACTACTCTCACAGGGTTTTAATGCGGGTCTTAAAAAGGAAGACATTATAGGTTTATTTAAACTTCAAAACAAACTAAATGATTATAATATTGAAGATATAATACAATTATTTTGTGATACACAGAAATCAAAACCGAAACCAAAACCCATAACTTGTATTCTCAGTGATAATACGGATGATATACCTTCACCCCAAGATTTAGATAAATCAAAAAAGAACCTCGTTATCTTTGATGATTGGGTTAATGAGAGAAACCAAACAGTAATGGATAGCTACTATACAAGAGGGAGACATTCTTCTTGTAATTGTATTTATCTTAGTCAGTCATATTTTCAACTCCCTCGGCGCTCAATAAGAAACAATGCTAATACTTTTATTTTATTTAAGTTAAATTCAATAGCTCCAAATAATTTTTGGAGAGATAATTGTTCTACATTATGTAGTAAGAAGGAATTTGAAAATTATATGAAACACAGGATTGGAAAATATAAATATATTGTTGTGAAACAAGATGAGATACTAAATGATATTTTTCAATCAATAAATACAGAAAATGAATACCAAAGAAAGAGTAAGAAAGTTTAAAGAACATCAAGAGTTGGTTTCAAAAGTTGTAAAGCAACAGGAAGACATAAAGTAGAAAAGGAGACAGAAACTAACTGGTGAAGAAGCCTTTAAAAGAAAACAAGAGAAATTTTTTAAACCACTTTTAAAAACTCAACAAACGATTTCACCTACAGTTCCCACGGTAGAATTTACTCCGAAAAAATTTCAAATGCTCAAAGATTTCAGTCAAATGACAGAGCAAGAACTTGGAGAATTAGAATATGATGATGGATTATTTCGGCATCTTGAGAAGGTAAATAACTTTCCAATTATATTGTAGAAGCTCTTCAAAACAATGAATATTTGAAGGGTTCAAAAACCAGAGCAGGTCTCATTCCAACAGAAGAACCAGCACAGTTCCATCTTGTGAAAGAAAAGTTATTGATATTTAATGATAAATTGGTGTTCTTAAGTTCTGACCAACCAAATGTTGAATTAACCCCAAGATTAATGTTTCTTCTAACAAAAGATGGACATGCTAATTCACCTTATTTTGATGAACCGCTTGATATGGAAAGAGAGGAAGATAGAGAGTATATTGAGTTGCTAAACACACTTGATTATGGAGTTTCTGTTGCTGGTAAAAGTAAGAAGAATGAGAAGGAGAAACATATTATTGATGCTTTAAGTAAGCTTGGTTCGGGTGTTAGTTTTCTTCCAAATGACCCATCACAATTAGTTAATAGGTTATTATTGTTGTTAGGTAGTAAGAAGGCTGGAAACAACAATTGTTTTAATGAAGCATCCGCCATTTTAGATCAGTTGATGAATATGAAAATAATTAATAAATGTCAATACAAAGATATTTTATTAGATATTAAATAAGATGAGAAGCACAATTCTTAGTTTTAATTTCACCACGAGTGATTACACAGCTTCATTCCCTTACCCACTACAACTTGACCCCACAAAAGAATATGAGGCATCTTTATTGTCGATGGAAACTTATAATACCTTGTTTAATATCACAGAGAAAAACAACAAGTTTAGTTATAATCCAGGAAGTGGATATAAAACTATAACCGTTTCACCCGGAGCTTACGAGATTTCTCAAATATCTTCAGAAGTCTCTCGCCTTATGAAAGAACAAGGTGATGAACCAAAAAATATTGTAATAGATATTCAAAAACACACTTCAAAATCAACTATTAAACTTAAAAATAATTATAAAGTTGATTTCACGATTGAAAATTCGTTCAGAGAGCTATTGGGTTTCTCTTCAAAAAAGATTGAAACTAACGGGACGTCTTACAGTGATAATGTCATTCAAATATCCTCCGGTATAAATTCAGTATTTATTCATTGTGATTTGATTGATGGTGCTTATAACGATGGAATAAGAACAAATACAATATTTTCATTCAGCGCATACTCAACCCCGATTGGTTATAAATTTAATATGGAACCAAAAAATCTTGTCTATTTACCTGTGTCAGGAAAAACCATATACAGAGTAAATTTTAGGATAACCGACCAAGATAATCGTATGATATCCTTTAATGATGAAATTATATCCATCAGAATTCACCTACGTGAAGTTTTTCAATAAAGAAATAATGGTTATTGTGAGAAAACACGAGTTTGGGAAAATATAAAATAATTACAGGGGATGGGATATTCCTTTCACCATACTATAAGGGTGAATGTATGTTTCTTGGTAGAGGATACTATAAACCAAAGAGATAACGGGGTGTGGGACATCAATTTAGAAATAAAGGAGATGGGATAATTGATACTCTAATGGGTATTGGTTCAACCATCCTTAAACATAAAGACCTAATTGGTTCAACTGCTTCAGCCGTGGGCTCAGTTGCGGGTGCTATAAAGAGTATAAAAGATGCTCAAAAGGAGTCTCATAAATTACAAGCAATCAAAGAAATTAAAAAAGGTAAAACTCAACTATCTTCACAAGAACGACAAAAAATCATTAAAATACTTGGGTCAGGGTTTCAACAATTTTAATGCTATATAAATACAAGTATGGAAGCGATTGATAGTATCTATGATTTGGATGATACGATTATCATTTCAAACTCCACCAAAAAGGAAGACTATTTTAAGATAAATGCTATAACAGGAACAGACTGGAATTCAAACGGAACAAAAAGTTTTGAAATAAATAATCAACAAACTTACTTGAATATAGCTGATAGTTTCTTGCTGTGTAAATTTAAATTCACGAAGGCTGCGAATAATACTAATGCTACACTCGTAAATGATTTCTTCTGGAAAATGTTTGATAGTGTCCGCCTGTATATTGGAACACAAGAGGTTGAAGCGGTTGATTATGTCTCTGCTACATCTGAAATGATGAAATTTACACTATATTCGTTTAGTGATAGAATGGGTAAGGGAGCTGTTGAAGGTTTTATTCCTGATATGTCAACGGGTACAAACACAGACCCTGGTTATAGTCAAAGGAAGGCAATGTATAATGATGACAGTAGGGAGATAATGGGGCTTCCAGGACACCCATGTATTTAGATGGGACTTTTTCCCAAACTGCCCATTTTTCCCCCGATTACCGCGACACCCCCTTCTCCTTTTACATGTAAGTGAATGGGGGAGTCCTTACTTACCCTCCAAGGACCACGCGACATTCAAAATTCCTCATTGATCCTATGAATATTTGCTCATTTTCTAATTTTTTTAACAACTCCATTCTCTTATGGAACTCATCCCCATCTAGGATATTGATAAACTTTACATCAAGCACCTTTCTCTGTGCGTTTATAAAATGATATGTTTCACGGAGGGACCTGGTCTGTCCTCCTCCCGATCCACATACCATTTTAAAATTATAATATTTATTATCCGGTTGATAACCATCAAAGTTCTCACTCCACTCTAATATATTTTTCTTCCCGCCCTCCATTACCCCACTTAACAAATGAATACGTTTATCAGTCTTGAGGATCTTCTGACCAGTGATCCTCTCAACCTCTCGGATCTGGTATTTCTCACACTCATTATGTTTTCCATTTATATACCAAGGTTGATTACACCTCCACTCTTTAGTCTGGTTAATACTTGGTTCTATCATTTATTTATTTATAAAAAAGGCGGCGGTAGCCCTTAAAATCCCTAACCCCCCTTTTTAACTTATCACTTATATATCTTATCACTTTTTATATCTTATCACTAATATATGGATGGTTGTTGTTTAATGGCTTATCAGTTTTGTTTTTTGTAATTCTTGTGAGTAAAATGAACCCAAGATTTCTTCCCCATTCATATCATTTAATTTGTAAGTCCAAGGAACTGTATCCATTACATCAATGATTTTAAATAATTCACGAGTCCATTTTTGTGTATAACCTTTTTCAAAATGGCTTTTCCATTTGTATATTCTTACCATATCACCAACTTTGAACTTGGGTTTTTTCAAATTAATCTCCATTTCATATTTTAATTTTGTAAATGTTTCTGATGGTTTTGATTTTGTTGATGAATGAACTGTATTATTGTAATTATCTACAATATCCTGAATTAAATACACCCATTTTTGAGAACCGAGTTGTGTAAATTTTTTATATAATTTTTCTTTTAAAGTACGATTAAAACGCTCAATAACAACTGCCTTTCCTTCATTAAAGGTACTGTATAATTTAATACCCTCCCCCTTAAGAAATGTCATAAATATTTTGTTATAGAACTCTGTTCCCTCATCGGTCCACAGTTTCTTTGGTTTTCTTTTACTTTTATTAAATATCTGTTGGAAGGCTAACATCAGAGTATAACCTCTCTTGTTTTTCAAAGGAACAACCCAAGCAAATCTACTCCTCAAATCAATAACGGTTAAAGCATACTTGTATCCCTTATCATTTTTTAGTTCGATTAAATCAGCGGACCATATGTGGTCGGTGTATTTAGAATAAACTTTCCTTCTTTTAAACTTTGTGATTATAGGTTTATGTAATTCATTAGCCAAAAGCTCCTCAGTCTTGATAACATCATTGGAGTTTAATAGTTTTTTGGGAATAAACCAAGACCAAGTTTCAATTTAACACTTATCATTTTTTTCACAATAAACCTATCAACTTTCTCTCTCAATGTCGGATTTCGTATCAAAGACAAATTATACAACATTTCTCTGTCTGCTTCATGTTTTTCATCCAATGTGGTGGTATCCCCATAAGCAATATCATGCTTCATACACACTTCGTCAACCCTATTTGTAGGTTTAGACCAAGGTTTAGGATTGTCAGTCTCATCTAATCTTTTATCCAGGTTTGTTCCAGGACCACAGAAAGAATATCCAGGTAGATGTAGTTCCCCTGGAATTCCAGTTGTTGTAAATTTACTTCCTGACAGAAACTTTTGTATGTCTCCTCCACTTTTAGGAGAGATGAATTGACACTTTTTAGAGCCACACACTTGACATATTCCTTTTTGATAAACTCTATTATTTTTAGCTTTAACATACAATACACTTTTAGATTTAGTTTTCTTTTTACATTTGAGACAATAACTCATATTTATTTATCAGAAAAATTCCGACAGAGTATCAAAACCTTTTTAGTTTTCAACATATACATTTCTATCTTAATTTTTAAAACATAAAGAATCCTTAGAAATGTCTTCACTTTCTCCTCCATTTATTTACAAATAAAACTAACTAAAGTCAATACCACTTAATCTTTTTCTTCTTCACCACTTTCTCGTTTAAATCTCCTCCCTGAAATTGAACTCATCTCATCCGTTTTTAAAACCAATTTCTTCACAAGAGTCATTCTTTCTTTATTTTCCTCTTCGGTGCGTTGAGATTGATTTATTTGTTGTAATACATTTAATCTTTTACGAATCTCACTGATTTCCATCTCCCCCTCCTCCCTCTCTTCCTCCTCCTTCTCTTCTTCAATTCCTTCCTCAACCCTTGCAACCCTTGAGTTTGAGCCCCAAAGAATATTATACATATACTCATCTGGATTTTGAGATATTCTTGTATCTATAATTATTTTTCTCATAATAGGGTACCAATAAGATTTGTTGACGATTTCTAAAAGAGTTTTATATTTCATAACTTTGAGAAGTTCATTTTTATTTAATATTTTAAACAAGTCTCTATTTGTGGGTTTAGCAATATCAGTATAAGGCCAGTTTTTTATGACAAAATTCCCATGTATATGCTCCAAATCATAAGGTATGTAATACCGAGCACCCTTTTCTTGTAGGTATCCTTGAATACAAAAATTATAATTCTCTTGTAGTCTTCTTCCTGCCATTTATGTATCAGAAATATATGTGAGATTAATATTATGACAGGTAATACCACCCCATCTTCCCACTACCAAATCGGTTTGTATTCCTCGGCTTTCTATCCTTATCTCATTACCTTCCTTCTTTGTCATGCGAACCATCGCTATACTATCATATATTTTTATTTTCTTAAAATCACGTATTTGTTGTTTACTAATTGTACTTCCACATAAATCCTTATCTTCACCAAGTGGATAATATTCTTCTTTACGAGACTGATTAAAATCATGTAGGTCTTCTATGTTTATTGAAAAAGACCAATTATACCCTAAATCAGGCATATCATACCCCCATTTATTAATTCGCATATTAACTATATGTCCTTCTTTATAAAATTCAATTGTAAGCAGGTAGTTAAATTCAATGAGGAAAGGTGTATGGTCAGTATAACCAGGTGTTGTGGTTGTAAATTTTACTTGTTTAACAAAACGTGCTGTTTTCTTTAAAAATATATATTGTGATAAATCACTAAATCTAATTAAGTCATTTGCATCTGTAGGGTTTGGATAATTGATTAATTTATAAGTATTCTTCATATTAATATTTTTACTTACACTATATTTTTGTCGTTCAGCCTGTGCCTTTGTATAATAATTTGATAAATCAATATCCTGAGAGGATTTTCCAAAGATAGAACCATCTTTTCCAACATAAGTCATTTATATTAGATTAAAAATGATATCATAAAAATTTTCATTATTGTTGAGTTGAAATAATACATATAAACATAATTGACCACAACATTTAGAATTAATTTCTTGAACTTGAAATGTTTGATAAACACCATTCTGTAAGAATTGTATTACTTCAACAGGTGGTGGCATACCATAACTATCAAAATAATATTTATCCTGACTATTATGAATACAAACCCAATGAGAACCATTCTGTGTGTCTAAATTCATAATAATATTCTTTGTATTCTTATTTATATGTGTTAATTCATCTCTCATACAGATTACCACGTTATCAATTTTTAGTGTTTTACAATACTTAGATAGTTCTATATTTGACGTTGTATTCTTTCCAAATTGTTTAAACCATTTATCCATTTATTTATGAGAAAGATACAATCCATTACCCCGTTTAGTTAGTTTAACACCCGCTTGAGCGATAGAGGAAAGCATATTTCCAACCAACAATCTAGCTTTATCAGGTAGACTTTCAAGTTTTTGAGCAAAATCTACAATTACACCACTTCCACTAATTTGTTTCTCCAACTCCTTGTTATGTCTTTCCAATTCTTTTTGAGCTTTTAGTTGTGTCTTCCTTTCGTTAGCAGTTTTTACCGCTGCTGAAATACCACCAGTCAATGCTCCCGCCGCACTTAAACCAGCAAATAAAGGAATTAGAAACGGGAGAAATCCTCCTCTTGACTCGTCTATTGAATATTTCTTTAACATAGGTTTCGTCATTTTAATTTTAAGTGATCCAACATCATTTAGTGTTTTTACTTGTGTGTGTGTGAGTAAAACATCAATTCTTACAGTTCCTTTTCTTTGAATTGTATTAACATTAATAATACAAGGCTTTTGATTTTGAATACAAGATGTTAATTTATTAAGATTGATTTGATTAACATATACCCCAACCATTTATTTATGAGAAAAAACCTATGTGATATTAATCATAACACCATTATCTGTATTAATCTGTAATTCTGTTTCCTCCAAAAGCAAACAATATGCATTAACCTCTTCACTCTCCCCTCTTTCAATGTATAGAGAAGTATCCACTCGATTAGACTTTATAGTTTCCTTTTGAGAACTCAGGTCAATTGCGTAGATTGTATAAAGTTTTTGAAACGCAACCATATCCAAAATAGGATCATTATTACCATTACTTTCACACACCTTTTGGTAGGACTTGTAGGCTTCCGCATAATCATTTTTTTCCCAATCAATTTCCAATCTATCTCGCGGATAAAATGTGCCATCAAGAGAAACCCGAAGTTGTTTCACCTTAGCATTATCACTCAGCGCATTATTCTTATTAGTACCGTCCTCTCCATCTGGTTTTTTAAAAATGAGCCAGAGGTATCGTGGCTTTCCTTGAAGAACACCCAAATTCCAAGTGTAGGTAGTGTGTTCCAGTTTAACGTGTTGACATCTTCTTTTAAGGTATGATACATTTAGCGGTTTCTTTGAGTTAAGTCTTCTATTTAACATCTCTTCCGTTTTAAGATTAGGAGTATATTCACTGATATACCAACACAAATCATTAATAACAAATTTATTGTTGTCTCCAAAAGCATTTTCATCCCCAAAAAGCAACCTATTTACATTATCATTCCTTTGTAGTTGAAATCTAATTTTAAGACCATACAAAACTTTATCATAATCACAATATCCAAATATACCTTTCAGAGGTACTGCTACGGTAAAACTATTCTCAGCTTTTGTTTCATCATTTATACATTGACTTCCTTTGACTATAACCGGGGTCAGCATTTGTTCCCGTTGACATATCAGGAATAAAACCTTCAACAGCTCCCTTACCCATTCTATCACTAAATGAATATAGTGTAAATTTCATCATTTCAGATGTAGCAGAGACATAATCAACCGCTTCAACCTCTTGTGTTCCAATATACAGGCGGACACTGTCAAACATTTTCCAGAAGAAATCATTTACGAGTGTAGCATTAGTATTATTCGCAGCCTTAGTGAATTTAAATTTACACAGCAAGAAACTATCAGCTATATTCAAGTAAGTTTGTTGATTATTTATTTCAAAACTTTTTGTTCCGTTTGAATTCCAGTCTGTTCCTGTTATAGCATTTACCTTAAAATAGTCTTCCTTTTTAGTGGAGTTTGAAATGATAATCGTATCATCCAAATCATAGATACTATCAATCGCTTCCATACTTGTATTTATATGGCATTAAAATTGTTGAAACCCTGACCCAAGTATTTTAATGATTTTTTGTCGTTCTTGTGAAGATAGTTGAGTTTTACCTTTTTTTATTTCTTTGATTGCTTGTAATTTATGAGACTCCTTTTGAGCATCTTTTATACTCTTTATAGCACCCGCAACGGAGCCCACGGCAGAAGCAGTTGAACCAATTAGGTCTTTATGTTTAAGGATGGTTGAACCAATACCCATTAGAGTATCAATTATCCCATCTCCTTTATTTCGAAATTGATGACCTACACCTCGTTGTCTCTTAGGTTTATAGTATCCTCTACCCACATACCTTGTATAGTCTGGTGAAAGGAACATGCCCTCCCCTGTAATTATTTTATATTTTCCCAACTCGTGTTTTCTCACAATAACCATTATTTATTTATTGAAAAACTTCACGTAGGTGAATTCTGATGGATATAATTTCATCATTAAAGGATATCATACGATTATCTTGGTCGGTTATCCTAAAATTTACTCTGTATATGGTTTTTCCTGACACAGGTAAATAGACAAGATTTTTTGGTTCCATATTAAATTTATAACCAATCGGGGTTGAGTATGCACTGAATGAAAATATTGTATTTGTTCTTATTCCATCGTTATAAGCACCATCAATCAAATCACAATGAATTAATACTGAATTTATACCGGAGGATATTTGGATAACATTATCACTGTAAAACGTCCCGTTATTTTCAATCTTTTTTGAAGAGAAACCCAATAGCTCTCTGAACGAATTTTCAATCGTGAAATCAACTTTATAATTATTTTTAAGTTTAATAGTTGATTTTGAAGTGTGTTTTTGAATATCTATTACAATATTTTTTGGTTCATCACCTTTTTCTTTCATAAGGCGAGAGACTTCTGAAGATATTTGAGAAATCTCGTAAGCTCCAGGTGAAACGGTTATAGTTTTATATCCACTTCCTGGATTATAACTAAACTTGTTGTTTTTCTCTGTGATATTAAACAAGGTATTATAAGTTTCCATTGACAATAAAGATGCCTCATATGAGGTAAGGGGGTCAAGTTGTAGTGGGTAAGGGAATGAAGCTGTGTAATCGCTCGTTGTGAAATTAAAACTAAGAATTGTGCTTCTCATCTTATTTAATATCTAATAAAATATCTTTGTATTGACATTTATTAATTATTTTCATATTCATCAACTGATCTAAAATGGCTGAGGATTCATTAAAACAATTGTTGTTTCCAGCCTTCTTACTACCTAACAACAATAATAGCCTATTAACTAATTGTGATGGGTCATTTGGAAGAAAACTAACACCCGAACCAAGCTTACTTAAAGCATCAATAATATGTTTCTCCTTCTCATTCTTCTTACTTTTACCAGCAACAGAAACTCCATAATCAAGTGCATTTAACAACTCAATATATACCCTATCTTCCTCTCTTTCCATATCAAGTGGTTCCTCAAAATATTTTGAACCGCTGAATCCGGGGTTTGTTAGAAGAAACATTAATCTTGGAGTTAATTTAACATTTGGTTGAGTAGAACTCAAGAACATCAATTCATCATTAAATATCAATACCTTTTCTTCCACAAGATGAAACACTGCTGGTTCTTCTGTTGGAATGAGACCTGCTCTGGTTTTTGAACCCGCCGAATATTCATTGTTTTGAAGAGCTTCCACAACATAATTAGGGGGTTGATTTACCTCCTCAAGTTTCTGAAATAATTCTTCATCATTATATTCTAATTTTCCAAGTTCTTGTTTTGTTATCTGACTAAAATCTTTGAGCATTTGAAGTTTTTTCGGAGTAAATTCTACCGTGGGAACTGTAGGTGAGTGTTGAGTTTTCAAAAGTGGTTTAAAGAATTTCTCTTGTTTTCTTTCAAAGGCTTCTTCACCAGTTAGTTTCTGTCTCCGTTTCTTCTTTATCTCTTCCTGTTGTTTAACAACTTTTGAAACTAATTGTTGATGTTCCTTAAACTTTCTTTCTCTTTCTTCGGTATTCATTTAGTATTGAAAAATATCATTTAGTATCTCATCTTGTTTCACAACAATATATTTATATTTTCCAATCGTGTGTTTCATATAATTTTCAAATTCTTTTTTACTACATAACGTAGAGCAATTATCTCTCCAAAAATTATTTACATCTATTGAATTTAACTTAAATAAAATAAAAGTATTGGCATTGTTTCTTATTGAGCGTCGAGGGAGTTGAAAATATGATTGACTAAGATATATACAATTACAAGAAGAATGTCTCCCTCTTGTATAGTAGCTATCCATTACTGTTTGGTTTCTCTCATTAACACAATCATCAAAGATGACGAGGTTCTTTTTTGATTTATCTAAATCTTGAGGTGAAGGTATATCATCCGTATTATCACTGAGAATACAAGTTATGGGTTTCGATTTTGATTTCTGTGTATCACAAAATAGTTGTATTATATCCTCAATGTTATAATCATTTAGTTTGTTTTGAAGTTTAAATAAACCGATAATGTCTTCCTTTTTAAGACCTGCATTAAAACCCTGTGAGAGTAGTTGATACTCGGGTTGAAAACTTGACTTTGTAAAAATTATTAAATTATCATAATCTAAAAAATTAGAACCAAGGAGCATCTTTAAAAGTAAACAGGTTTTCCCACATCCGCTTGAACCAACTATTAGACATCTCAATGAATTTGGAATGTTTTTATGGTTATTAAATTTTATCTTATTTTCCCAAACGGGTAAAAAATCATTCATTTATATATTTGGAAAACAAGTCATCTAACTTCTTTTGAGCTATTTTAGAAACTCTATATTTTATCCTGAGTTCGGGTTTAATTTCAAAATAATTCATTATTTTATTTATATAGTATCTTGTATTAACATTTCCATTAAAATTATTTTGAATAATAAATATCATTAAACCCTTATACATTTCCTCAATACAATTAGTCTCTTCCCTTGAAAGAAATGGTGTATTATCATCACAATACTTAACATTCATCTCTCTTATTAATCTTGTAAAGTAATTCATTTTTGGTTCTAATTTAAAAGAGTTATATATATTTATTTATTTTTTATTATCATTAATTAAAATTAAATCACAGAAAATACATTGTTTATATGAACCCTCATTATTAAGCCCTATTCTATCACAAGCCGGACAATTCTCTAATTTATCATATGGAGAGTCTGGAAATTCTAAATATCCTTCAGAACTTATCATATTTATATAGTAAATTTTTACTTAAACTAAACGCAAGTTTATTCATTAATAAATACAATGTTTCACAACACAAAAGACCAATTTCAATCTATTACCGAAGGTTCTATTGATTGTGTCAAAGATGTAAAGTTGAACAAAGATAAATATGGTAATTTTTGGGTTTATCCCGAATTAAATGATAATATTAGTCCATCAATTATGTTTAAAGGCCGCGGATTTTCTATTCCAGCTAAAAAATCGATAAAAGTCCATTTGGATCATGTCTCCCCCCTTCTAATGGCTATTTATGAAAACATTGGTGAAAAATTGGACGCCACTTCTTTGGAACTTAATGATAAGACCATCAACTCAAGTAAAGGAGATGTATGTATATTTTTTAATAAAACAGATATTGATGTTAATAATAAAATCATAACCGGGGAGATGACATTTAGGTCAATGATAATTAAAGATTATTTGAAGATAACTTTTAATGTTAAAAATATTATTATCCAAAAGGATATTGAAAGAAAAATTATTGGGCTCGATGGAAATGTTATTTAGTTTAAGTAAAGTTTTCATATATAAATGGGGCGAACAATCCAAGACACAATTGAATCTCTTAACGGAGTTATTTGTAATCATGGAAAAACTGACTCCCTACTTGATTACCGTATTGAAACTGAATCAATACAATCGTTTAGATGGAATAATGGTAGAATTAAATTTAGGATGAGTTATAATAAATTAATCAGTGTTGATTCAATAATTATTGATCAGCTTAAAAAGGCTTATGATTTGCTTGAAGATGAAGAAAAAGAATATAGTGAAACAACATTCTATGAGAATTTTGCCCCTGAGTTTTGTAGAGATATTGAGAATGCTGTTGATTTTGAAAAAATACTCCCATATGTTAACTTGAATACTATGAAGATTTGTTGTGATTTTGAGGGCGAAATGAAAATAGATTGTCTTTACAAAAGACATAATGGAAGAAGAGTTATCTTTGTGTTTAAATTATTAAGTGTTTTTAAAAAATACGATACAATTAATATGGATCAATCTGACTCTGAAGATTCATCTGACTCAGAGGATCCATCTGACTCTGAAGATTCATCTGACTCAGAGGATCCATCTGACTCAGAGGATCCATCTGACTCTGAAGATTCGGATCGTAATCGAGATGGAATGCCACCAAGATATACTAAGCTCGATAATGATCTTTTTAAATTAACAATGGAAATATTAAATCCGGATCAATTAGCAATTCTTAATGAAAAAATAAATAAACTAATTTTGGACACAATAAACTCTTTGTGTCCCTATAAATATGAGTCAATACAGCAGTGAAGATTTTACTATTTCATTGAACTTGGATGATGATGATGATAGTATTTCATTGAACACAGATGATAGTTATGATACTAATAGTTTGTGCTCAAATGATAGTTATGAGAGTAGCTTTATTGATGATTCCGATTACTATATAGAGTTTAGTGATGAAGAAATATGAAGTTTCTCACTATATAAATAGCATGAATTCTGGTTATTGTTCCGCCTGTGATAAACAGTACAATCGATATGATGCTCATATCAGGACCATTAAACATGCTATCAATACATCTGATAAGAGTAAAAATATGATAAGATGTGAACCTTGTAATAAGTTAATTAGAGTACTTGGTAAAAGGAGACATAAACAAACAAAGCACCATTTAGATAATGTTCTTAACGGTTATAAAGAAGAAGAGATGGAACATTGTGATCTTTGTGATAAGGATATGAAGAAGACTAGTTATAGATATCACATCCTAACCAAGAATCATATGAATAAGTTGCCCCAAATTTAATTGAGTTTCCTGACTCTTGTTTTCAATTTTTCATGTTTTATTTTAAGTAAAAGATAACTAGTAAATAGTGAAGTTTTTTTACTATATAAATAGGATGAATTCTACTTACTGTGAGAGTTGTGAGCAGAACTACAAACATATCAAAAAACATTATAGAACACAAAAACATTTAAAGAGTAAAGATAATAAGTATTGTAAGATTTGTAAGACATGGGTTCTGAGAAGTGGGTATGATCAACACTTAGATACTCAAAAACATTTGAAGAATCTCAAACCAAAGGTTCTTCCAAAGGTCTATTGTGGGCGCTGTCAACACTATATCCTCAAGAAGGATTGGAAGCGTCATGAGAAGACAAAGAAACACCAAGTTCCATATTATGAGATTGAAAATTTAGATGGTGCTTTCAAAGGAAATATTAAAATGAGATTGTTCCGTTTCAAAGATCCAGTCCCCCGTTCTCTGGGAGCTGCTGTTAATCTTACAAAGGAAGGAATAGATGATCAGATTGATAAGACTATATCTGAAATGGGGAGTTGTAAATATTATTTGGGGGCTAAATTGGTTCTTCGTAAAAAGGAAGATCCACCATTTAACTTTTACCTACATACAACAACTTACATGGTACTTAATAAAAATGATTATAATAGAAATAAAGAACAGGTCTTTAATGAGCTTAAATATAGTGAATATAATATTGATGATCTTATTGTCGGAAGCGGTCTCACTGTTGAAAAGGTTCTGTTTGTTGATGTTCACATTTTTAAATCTGATCCACTACAAGCAAGATCATATATTCAACTTCCTAAAATCATCAAAGATAAAAATGCTATAGTAAATATTCAGAATACTGATAACAAGTGTTTCTTGTGGTCTGTACTGGCATATCTACATCCAGCAAAAGAACATGCTGAAAGAGTAAGCAATTATATGAAATATGAAAATGAATTGAATATGAAAAATTTGAAATTTCCGATGACTCTTAATAATATTCCAAAGTTTGAAAAGTTAAATAATATTTCTCTAAATGTCTATGGGTTGACTGAAAAGAATAAAGTGCAGATTTTACAAATCTCAGATGATGAGAAAGAAAAACATGTTGACCTCTTGTATTTCCGATCTGGTGAAATTGAACATTATGCTTATATCAAGAACTTTTCAAGATTAATTAAATCACAAGTCTATTCTAGAAAATGTAAAGTTTATCCATGTCGTCGGTGTTTGAATACATTTCATTCACAGGAGAGATTGGATACTCATAAACAATATTGTTCAAATGAGAAAGCAACAGTCATTACACTTCCAAAGCCTGGTTCTAAAATTTCATTCAAAGATCAAAATAAAACAATTAAACATCCTTTTGTGATATATGCTGATTTTGAGAGTATCTTGGAAAAAATAGCAACAGCAGCTCCAGATCCAAAAGAATCATACACAAATAAGTATCAAAAACATACTCCTTGCGGATTTTGTTATTATATCAAATCATCCGTTGGTGATGAATATAACAAGGTAGAGGAGTATAGAGGCTCAAATGCCCCAGAGGAGTTTGTGAAACGACTAGAAAAAGACTGTGTTCGATTAACCACGATAATGAGAGAAACCAATAAACCAATGTCCTTAACAAGTAAAGAAAAAAGAGAATTTAGACAGCCAAAGGCTGTCATATTTGTGGGGAGAAAATTGGTAAAGGTCTAAAGGTTAGAGACCATTGTCATCTCACTGGTAAATATAGAAGTCCGGCTCATCAAAGTTGTAATATTAATTATAAACTCCCCTCGTTCATTCCTGTCTTTCTTCATAACAACGCTCATTATGATACACACTTGTTTATTAAAGAGTTGTCAAAGACTCCTGGGAGTATCAGTGCTATTCCAAGTACAGATCAAAAATACATCTCCTTTACAAAGATCATTCCAACAAGACCAACTACAAGAATTCGATTCTTGGATACATATAAATTCATGGCTAGTCCTCTTGCTAACCTAGTTAAAAATTTGAAAAAATTTCCATGTTTGGAGAGTAATTATGAGGATACGGAACTCCTAACACAAAAGGGAATTTACCCGTACGACTATATGGATTCATTTAAAAGATTTGATGAAAAGAAACTTCCTCCAAAAGAAGATTTTTACAATATTCTAAATAATAGCAATGTTTCAGATGATGATTATGTACATGCTCAAAATGTTTGGAAAAAATATAATATCAATAATATGGGTGATTATCATGATCTCTATCTCAAGACTGATGTCCTTCTTCTAGCAGATGTATTCGAAGCATTTAGATCCGTGTGTCTTTCTGGATATGGCTTGGACCCTGCTCATTATTTCACAGCACCGGGTCTTGCTTGGAGTGCTATGTTGAAAATGACTAAACAAGATTTGGATTTGATAACCGATGTTGATATGCTCCTGATGATAGAGAGAGCAAAGAGAGGGGGAATTTCACAAGTCTGCTCATCAAGATATTCAAAAGCAAATAACAAATATCTTCCAGATTATGATCCAAAGAAAGATAGTTCCTATCTCATGTATTATGACGCCAACAACCTCTATGGGTGGGCAATGTCCCAAGCACAACCTTATGGAGGATTGAAATGGGAGAGTGATCATGAGGGTGTTCTAAAAAAGATTCTGAGTTCAACACAAAAAGAGTTGGATGAAAAGAAAGAAGGGTATTTCCTGGAGGTTGATCTAAAGTATCCAAAAGAACTCTTTGAGAAACATAAAGATCTTCCTTTCGGGTGTGAGAAAGAATTGACAAACCCAGAGTGGTTGAGTGAATATCAGAAATCATTTGATAAGGAATCAAGAACAGAAAAACTTTTAACAACATTCTTTGATAAGAAGAACTATGTACTACATCAGAGAAATCTTTTACAATTTGTGAAACATGGTCTAATTGTTGAGAAAGTTCATCGGGTCCTGAAATTCAAACAGAGTTATTGGTTAATGAAATATATTGATTTTAACACTCGAAAGAGAACGCTTGGAAAGACTGACTTTGAGAAAGATTTTTATAAGTTGATGAATAACGCAGTGTTTGGGAAGACTATGGAAAATGTTAGAAAGAGACAAAATATCAAGTTGACAACTTCCTGGGAACAAACTTCCAAACTAATCAACAGACCGAGCTTTGAGCGTGTTGAAATCTTTACAGAAAACTTTTGTGCTGTTCATATGATGAAAGAAGAAATTGAGATGGATAAACCGATTTATATTGGTACTACTGTTCTCGATCTATCAAAACTACTGATGTATGAATATTATTATGAGAATTTGAAAACAAAGTATGATGATAATGTCATGTTGATGTATATGGATACGGACAGCTTCATTCTGAGTATCAAGACAGATGACGTCTATGATGATATGAAAGCTGATTCTGTAATTTATGATACAAGCAACTATGATCAAAAGAGTGAATTGTTCTCGAATCAAAATAAAAAGGTGATTGGAAAGTTCAAGGATGAGCTTGGTGGAAATATTCTGAGTGAGTTCGTAGCATTGAGAGCAAAGGCTTATGCGTATAAATATAGAGTTGGGAATGTGGAGAAGTGTGATCAGAAGCTCAAAGGGATTAAGAAAAATGTAATTAAAGAAAGTATCAATTTTGGTCATTATTATCAATGTTTGATGAGTGGGGAGGAACAGTATAGAAAGGTAAAAGGGATTAGGAGTTATAGGCATGAATTATATTCAGAAGAGATAAATAAACTAGCACTGGGGGCATATGATGATAAACGATATATTTTAGATGGTGGTGTTATGTGTGTACCTTTTGGTTATATAAGTATATAAGTGATAAGATATAAAAAGTGATAAGATATATAAGTGATAAGTTAAAAAGGGGGGTTAGGGATTTTAAGGGCTACCGCCGCCTTTTTTATAAATAAATAAATGATAGAACCAAGTATTAACCAGACTAAAGAGTGGAGGTGTAATCAACCTTGGTATATAAATGGAAAACATAATGAATGTGAGAAATACCAGATCCGAGAGGTTGAGAGGATCACTGGTCAGAAGATCCTCAAGACTGATAAACGTATTCATTTGTTAAGTGGGGTAATGGAGGGCGGGAAGAAAAATATATTAGAGTGGAGTGAGAACTTTGATGGTTATCAACCGGATAATAAATATTATAATTTTAAAATGGTATGTGGATCGGGAGGAGGACAGACCAGGTCCCTCCGTGAAACATATCATTTTATAAACGCACAGAGAAAGGTGCTTGATGTAAAGTTTATCAATATCCTAGATGGGGATGAGTTCCATAAGAGAATGGAGTTGTTAAAAAAATTAGAAAATGAGCAAATATTCATAGGATCAATGAGGAATTTTGAATGTCGCGTGGTCCTTGGAGGGTAAGTAAGGACTCCCCCATTCACTTACATGTAAAAGGAGAAGGGGGTGTCGCGGTAATCGGGGGAAAAATGGGCAGTTTGGGGAAAAGTCCCATCTAAATACATGGGTGTCCTGGAAGCCCCATTATCTCCCTACTGATGACGCAAAAGCAGAGAATAGCTTTACCGTAGCAGTACCTCTCAAAGGTATATTTGGATTTTGTGATGATGACAAAGTTTTGTATGGTCTTAAAATTAGATTTCAACTACAAAGGAATGATAATGTAAATAGGTTGCTTTTTGGGGTTGAAAATGCTTTTGGTGAAAATAATAAATTTGTTATTAATGATATGTGTTTGTATATCAGTGAATATACTCCTAATCTTAAAATGGAAGAGATGTTGAATAGAAGACTTAACTCAAAGAAACCGCTAAATGTATCATACCTTAAAAGAAGATGTCAACACGTTAAACTGGAACACACCACCTACACTTGGAATTTAGGTGTTCTGGAAGGAAAACCACGATACCTATGGCTCATTTTTAAGAAACCAGATGGAGATGAAGGTACTGATAAGAATAATGCGCTGAGTGATAATGCTAAGGTGAAACAACTTTGGGTTTCTCTTGATGGCACATTTTACCTGCGAGATATATTGGAAATTGATTGGGAAAAAAATGATTATGCGGAAGCCTACAAGTCTTACCAAAAGGTGTGTGAAAGCAACGGTAATAATGATCCTATTTTGGATACGGTTGCATTTCAAAAACTTTATACAATCTACGCAATTGACCTGAGTTCTCAAAAGGAAACTATAAAGTCGAATAGAGTGGATACTTCTCTATACATTGAAAGAGGAGAGAATGAAGAAGTTGATGTCTATTGTTTGCTTTTGGAGGAAACAGAATTACAGATTAATAAAGATAATGGTGTTATGATTGATATCACATAAGTTTGTTCTCATAAATAAATGGTAGGGGTATATGTTAATCAAATCAATCTTGATAAATTAACATCTTGTATTCAAAATCAAAAGCCTTGTATTATTAATGTTAATACATTTCAAAGAAAAGGAGCTGTAAGAATTGATGTTTTACTCACAAGAGAGCAGGTGAAAACACTAAATGATGCTGGTTCACTTAAAATTAAAATGACAAAACCTATGTTAAAGAAATATTCAATAGACGAGTCAAGAGGAGGATTTCTCCCGTTTCTAATTCCTTTATTTGCTGGTTTAAGTGCGGCGGGAGCATTGACTGGTGGTATTTCAGCAGCGGTAAAAACTGCTAACAAAAGGAAGGCACAACTGAAAGCTCAAAAAGAATTGGAAAGACATAACAAGGAGTTGGAGAAACAAATTTTTGGAAGTGGTGTAATTGTAGATTTTGCTCAAAAACTTGAAAGTCTACCTGATAAAGCTAGATTGTTGGTTGGAGATATGCTTTCCTCTATCGCTCAAGCGGGTGTTAAACTAACTAAACGGGGTAATGGATTGTATCTTTCTCATAAATAAATGGATAAATGGTTTAAACAATTTGGAAAGAATACAACGTCAAATATAGAACTAGCTAAGTATTGTAAAACACTAAAAATTGATAATGTGGTTATTTGTATGAGAGATGAATTAATACATATAAATAAGAATACAAAGAATATTATTATGAATTTAGACACACAGAATGGTTCTCATTGGGTTTGTATTCATAATAGTCAGGATAAATATTATTTTGATAGTTATGGTATGCCACCGCCTGTTGAAGTAATACAATTCTTACAGAATGGTGTTTATCAAACATTTCAAGTTCAAAAAATTAATTCTAAATGTTGTGGTCAATTATGTTTATATGTATTATTTCAACTCAACAATAATGAAAATTTTTATGATGTCATTTTTAATCTAATATAAATGACATGTCTGAAAAGATGGTTCTATCTTTGGAAAATCCTCTCAGGATATTGATTTATCAAATTATTATACAAAGGCACAGGCTGAATGACAAAAATATAGTATAAGTAAAAATATTCATATGAAGAATACTTATAAATTAATCAATTATCCAAACCCTACAGATGTGAATGACTTAATTAGATTCAGTGATTTATCACAATATATATTTTTAAATAAAACAGCACGTTTTGTTAAACAAGTAAAATTTACAACCACAACACCTGGTTATACTGACCATACACCTTTCCTCATTGAATTTAACTACCTGCTTACAATTGAATTTTATAAAGAAGGACATATAGTTAATATGCGAATTAATAAATGGGGGTATGATATGCCTGATTTAGGGTATAATTGGTATTTTTCAATAAACTTAGAAGACCTACATGATTTGAATCAGTCTCGTAAAGAAGAATATTATCCGCTTGGCGAGGATAAGGATTTATGTCGAAGTACAATTAGTAAACAACAAATACGTGATTTTAAGAAAATAAAAATATATGATAGTATAGCGATGGTTAGCATGACAAAGAAGGAAGGTAATGAGATAAGGATAGAAAGCCGAGGAATACAAACCGATTTGGTAGTGGGAAGATGGGGTGGTATTATCTGTCATAATATTAATCTCACATGTATTTCTGATACATAAATGGCAGGAAGAAGACTACAAGAGAATTATAATTTTTGTATTCAAGGATACCTACAAGAAAAGGGTGCTCGGTATTACATACCTTATGATGTGGAGCATATACATGGGAATTTTGTCATTAAAAACTGGCCTTATACTGATATTGTTAAACCCACAAATAGAGACTTGTTTAAAATATTAAATAAAAATGAACTTCTCAAAGTTATGAAATATAAAACTCTTTTAGAAATCGTCAACAAATCTTATTGGGATCCTATTATGAGAAAAATAATTATAGATACAAGAATATCTCAAAATCCAGATGAGTATATGTATAATATTCTTTGGGGCTCAAGCTCAAGGGTAGCAAGGGATGAGGAAGGAGTTGAAGAAGAGAAGGCGGAAGGAGTTGAAGAAGAGAAGGAGGAAAGAGAGAAGGAGGAGAAGGAGGAAAGGGAGAAGGAGGAGAGGGAGAAAAAGGAGAAGGAGGAGAAGGATGAAAGGGAGAAAAAGTAGAAGGAGGAGAGGGAGGATGATGTTGGTGATATTGACTTTAGTTAGTTTTATTTGTAAATAAATGGAGGAGAGAGTGAAGGCATTCCTAAGGATTCTTTATGTTTTAAAAATCAAGATAGAAATGTATATGTTGAAAACCCAAAAGGCTTTGGCACTATGTAGGACTTTTTCTCATAAATAAATATGAGTTATTGTCTCAAATGTAAAAAGAGAACTAAATCTAAAAATATCTCCTTTGTTAAAGCTAAAAATAATAGAGTTTATCAAAAAGGAATATGTCAAGTGTGTGGCTCTAAAAAGTGCCAATTCATCTCTCCTAAAAGTGGAGGAGACATACAAAAGTTTTTGTCAGGAAGTAAATTTACAACAACTGGAATTCCAGGGGAACTACATCTACCTGGATATTCTTTCTGTGGTCCTGGAACAAACCTGGATAAAAGATTAGATGAGGCTGACAATCCTAAACCTTGGTTTAAACCTACAAATAGGGTTGACGAAGTGTGTATGAAGCATGATATTGCTTATGGGAAAACCACTACGTTGACTGAAAAATATAAAGCCGACAGAGAAATGTTGTATAATTTGTCTTTGATACAAAATCCAACGTTGAGAGAGAAAGTTGATAGGTTTATTGTGAGAAATTTGATAAATGCTAAATTGAAACTTGGCCTTGGTTATTCACCCTCAAAAAACTATTAGGCTCTAATGATGTCATCAAGACTGAGGAGCTTTTGGCTGATGAATTACATAAACCTATAATTACAAAGTTTACAAGAAGGAAAGTTTATTCAAAAGACACAGACCACATCTGGTCCGCTGATTTAATTGAATTGAATAATGATAGGGGATACAAGTATGCTTTAACCGTTATTGATTTGAGGAGTAGATATGCCTGGGTTGTTCCTTTAAAAAATAAAAAGGGTGATACTTTAATGTTAGCCTTCCAACAAATATTTAATAAAAGTAAAAGGAAACCAAATAAATTATGGACTGATGAGGGAACAGAGTTCTATAACAAAATATTTATGAAATTTCTAAAGGGGGGGGGGGGGTATTAAATTATACAGCACCTTTAATGAAGGAAAAGCAGTTGTTATTGAGCGTTTTAATCGTACTTTAAAAGAGAAATTATATAAAAAATTCACACAACTCGATTCTCAACAATGGGTGTATTTTATTCAGGATATTGTAGATAATTACAATAATACAGTTCATTCATCAACAAAATCAAAACCATCGGAAACATTTACAAAATTAGAATATGAAAAGGAGATTAATTTGAGAAAGCCCAAGTTCAAAGTTGGTGATATTGTAAGAATATACAGATGGAAAAGTCATTTTGAGAAAGGTTATACAAAGAGATGGACTAATGAATTATTCAAAATCGTTGATGTAATGGATACTATGCCTTGGACTTACAAATTATATGATATGAATTGGGAAGAAATCTTGGGTTCATTTTACTCACAAGAATTACAAAAAACAAAACTGATAATTCATTAAACAACAACCATCCATACTTTCATCCACCCAGATTAGCTAATTTAATTAGTAGTAATAAAAATAATTAAATAAATAAATAAAAATCATAAGCCACACCCACACAGACCCCACCCACAAACCCCGCCCACACAGACCACACCCACAGAGACCACACCCACACAGACCCCGCCCACACAGACCCCGCCCACACAGACCCCACCCACAAACCCCGCCCACACAGACCACACCCACACAGACCACACCCACACAGACCCCGCCCACACATACCCCGTCCACACATAACACACCCACACAGACCACACCCACACAGACCCCACCCACAAACCCCGCCCACACAGACCACACCCACACAGACCACACCCACACAGACCCCGCCCACACAGACCCCACCCACACAGACCCCGCCCACACAGACCACACCCACACAGACCACACCCACACAGACCCCGCCCACACAGACCCCGCCCACACAGACCCCACCCACAGACCACGCCCACACAGACCACACCCACACAGACCACACCCACACAGACCACACCCACACAGACCACACCCACACAGACCACACCCATCATCCCCCACCCCTGTGCACCCCCACCCTTGATCCCCCCTCATCCCACCCCCACCTTCCCCACACACACAAGGGGAGGGGAGGGGTGGGATGAGGGGGGATCAAGGGTGGGGGACGCATCTTCCCATCTTTTTTCCTTTATTCTCTTTTTATAATTAAGAATTAAATAATTCTGGACAAAGCGAATAATATCAAAATTATTAAATAACATTAAAAACAGAAAAATTATAATAAAACATTTTTCACGAGGTATAAATTCAGTTTCTTCCATAAATTCTGTTTCTTCCAAGGTATCATGTGGTATAAATACAGTTTCTTCCAGGGCAGTCCAACAGAATGTTGTCTCCCATGTTGGCTTCACCAATTCCTTCACACCTATTGGCTGCTTGGCCAAGGGGGATAAAAATTGCATTGGTTGTGTCTGCAAGGCACAAAAGGGATGTTAAATTAAATTCACCAAACACAGTATTTGCCTGCCGTGCCATCCCGAGCCACGCGAGGGCAGTCTAAGACCATAAATGAGAAACTCCATTTATACCACACACATTGTAAGATGGAAATTTTTAACTCACATGGGCAGGAAATGAGTTGAATTCAGTTTCTTCCAAGGCAGTCCAACAGAATGTTGTCTCCCATGTTGGCTTCACCAATTCCTTCACACCTATTGGCTGCTTGGCCAAGGGGGATAAAAATTGCATTGCTTGTGTCTGCAAGGCACAAAAGGGATGATAAATTAAGTCAACTAACAACAGTACCCACCCATATCCCAAATATCACACACAAATCCGTTAGATCATCATTATCAAATCACATCGAAGCAGTATCTTACTATAATTCACCAAACACACACATACACACACATACACACATTGTAAGATGGAAATTTTAAACTCACATGGGCAGGAAATGAGTTGACACTCCTCCCAACTATCATCTCTGCTATTGATCTATCATCATCCTTCGGAACTCCAGGTAATTCTGTAAGGGGTTCATTCAGATCCTCCCTTTGTTGTGATAATCATTGGGTTCATCATCAAAGTTCATGTTGTTTGGTTGGCTTTTAATGCTGAAATAAAACAAACAGTTGACATTTAAATACCAACTCACTGGTGATATCAAAATCGCAAGACAGTATCCAAGTATCAACCAAACCGTTTAATAACACACATACACACAGTATCAAAGTTTGTGAAGAATTAATCATATATCTTACCTCTCACATAACATCCCAAACAAGGTGCTTAATTCGTTGTCAGTCATTTGTTCATTTGTAGAGACAGCTTTGGGTAATATTAATGAGTGAGAGAGACTGTTCAAACATTCAACCATCTCATTATGAAGACCCCTCCGAACTTCAGTGAATTCTTTAAGCATTTCATTCAAATCCTCCCTTTGTTTGTGATAATCATTAGCTTCATTTTCAACATCAATCACCAGCTTTGATAAAGATAGACTGTAAAAAGAGAAAAAACAATAATTATTGAGAGGCTGTTAATGATGTTCCATATAAGACAATGAATAATTAATCGTGAGAACAAAAAAACTTACCTGTCTTCTGATAAAGCTTCATCCTCCATCCTCCAGAGAAACATAACGTGTGTTTAAAAAAGCAAGGTGTGGTTAGAGCCTTTATAGGCAAGGCTGAGTCATTGGCAAGGCTGAGTCATTTCCTGTGCCAAGTTGGCAACTGGCTCAACAAGTGCCACGTTGGCAACTGGCTCAACAAAAGATGATGCAATGTTTCACCATAAATGATAGAACCAAGTATGAGCCAGACTAAAGAGTGGAGGTGAGAAGGATTATAGGTTCATAAGGTGAGAAGGATTATAGGTTCATAAGGCGAGAAGGATTATAGGTTCATAAGGTGAGAAGGATTATAGGTTCATAGAGGGAGAAATAGAGGTGTTTATGATTTTTGAAAAAGACAGGGGGGTAAATGACATTAGATAGGGATTTCCAATGTTAAACGGAGGTGTCCCAGAAGCAACATTTATCACCTACTCCCATGTCAATACTTCACGTGAAACCCTATCAAATGCTTTCTCCAGATCAACAAACCCAAGAAACAACTTCTTCCTCTTCTCCATGTACTTCTTCTGCAACTGCCTCACAATAAAGAGCGCGTCTGTCGTTCGTCTTCCTGGCATAAATCCAAACTGCATTTCGTCGATCTTCACCTTCTTCCTTATCCTCCTCTCCAACACCCTTTCCAATACCTTCATTCCATGCTCCAATAACTTTATCGCTCGGTACGAGCCACACTCCAGAGGGTCACCTTTCCCCTTGTATAGTGGGACGAGGGTACTCAGTTCCCAAATCAACTGGAATGCGGCCTTCTTTCACCACCAGATTACAGATCTCTGTCATTCTCTTCACACCCAACTTCCTGCTGCCTTCAACATATCTACCACAACTCCCGTCGGCCTTCCCGCTTTTCTACTCTTCATTGCTTTTATCGCTTCCTCAACTTCCTTCTCAGTTATCTTCTCTGCCGGTCCTAAAACTGGGTTACTCTCTATGTTGCCATCCCATTCATTCTCTGTATTCAACAGCATTTCCATATATCTTTTCCATCTTCCTTTAATTCCATCTGGGTCCACAACGATTTGTCCCACTTCATCCTTCTGGCAACTCACCCCCATCACATCACACATCTCTTTCGCTATCTGCTTTGCAATCCTGAATACCGCTCTCTGACCCTCTTCTGAATCCAAGCGTTCTCCGAACATTTCCCTTCATGCCTCCTGCGCCTTTGCTACCTCTTTCTTTGCAGCCATCTTGGCTGCCTTAAAACTTTCATGCTCTGCTTTTTCTGCTCCCGTACCCTTCGCCTTCTGCCACTCCTTGAACTTCTTCCTCTTCTCGTCAATCCTCTTTCCAACTTCATCATCCCACCACCATGTTTCCGAGTGCCTCGGTGGTCCTTTTGTCCATCCACATACCTCACCAACGGCTCCCAACAGGCTATCTTTCATTGACATCCAACCACGTACAAGCTCAACCACATCATCCTCTACCCTACTCAGCCTCTCTTTTAATGCCTCCCTTACTGTCACTTGTTTCAACCTCCACACCTTCATTCTCGGTTGGTACTTCACCCGCTGAGCTCTCATCGCACCTTTCACCCTTATGTCGCAGACAACCAAGTGGTGCTGTGAAACAGCCTCCTCCCCCGGGATCACCTTTGTGTCCCGGAGGTGCCCCCTATCTCGCCTACGCACCGCACCATCAGGTAATCAACGGTTGTCGTCGACCCACCTGACGTGTATGGAACAAGCTTATTATCCCCTTTCTGGAACTGAGTGTTACAAAAACCAACAAATCAGCTCCATCAGCAAACTCCAAAATCCTTTCACCTTCTCCATTTCTCACACCATAGCCGTAGTTTGTATGCGTATCCGTATCCGGAGGAGTGGGATTTGGATCCTGGGACTAAATTTGTTGGACAAAATTTTGGACACCAATTGTGCTATTGGCCGCAACAATTGGTGTCGGGGAGTAGGATTTGGGACCCGAACCAAATTTTCTTATCTGTGAAAAAATTTGGTCAAAATTTTGAGCGGCCGAAATTTTTATTAAAACAACCAAATTAAATCGTGCCATGGATAACCAAGGCTATCGGGTGCCGGTGGGGATAGATGAAGAGGAGTTAAAGTCAACCCAGGACCCCGGGGAAGAAGTGAGACATTTGGGAGGAATGGAGGAGGAAAGTGAAGAAGGTGTGGCAGTGGGGGTTGCAGGCGAACAAAATGGCGGCACCTCGCAAATGGCGACGAGGGCCGCGCCCGCTGCACAAATGGGGGTGGTAGACATGCAAGCCTACATGGCACAATTCATGGCGGGAATTATAGAATTGAGTGACAAATCCACCAAACAAATGAATGAAATTTGGGAACTAAGTGATAACATCAATAAAATCAATGGGAGGATGGACGTCCAGGGGAAAAAGATGGATGCGCAAAGTGGCCAAATGAAGGAAATGAGGGAAGAAGTAAGGGGTAACAGAAATAAATTGGAAACTAGAATGGGGGAGCAATTGGGAAGTCAAATTGGGGGGTTAGACGTCAAATTGGGGGGATTAGAGAGCAAATTAGGGGGCCAGTTGGAGGACATGGGTGGCCAGGCCCGAGAAATAAATGAGGGGTTGGCGAGCGAGAAAGCCAGGTATGGGATACAACAGATGGGGAAGGACATAGACCGCAGATCGAGTGGGAAAGGCGCATCGGTACGCGACAGGGTAGCGCGGCTTGAGGAACGCGGGAAAAGCGAGGTTGAGCCAAGCACAGCCGGGTGGACCAGGGTAGAAATCGCGACCCGGGGTATAGAAAAGCCGATGACCGCAGAATTAGAAAATGTTATTCTATGTGCACCAGCGGTCGTCGAGCTGAATAAAGAAAATGGAATAATTATAGTCGAAATTGAAATTGGAGAGACGGCAGAGATAGGAATTAAACCGGAGAAAGTTATGGAATGCACGCAAAGTTTGGATTCACATTGCGATGTCATGCTGCATAACCAAATGGAAAGTTTGCAGGTGGTGGAGGAGCGAAAAAGAGGAAGCGCCAAGGTGAGTAGGGTGGTGTATGGCACGAAAAGGTTTGGCGCGAAAGGATTTTTCGCGCGCTTGGGATCCCGGCGTAACCCGGGCACTTGTGGAAGGTCCGTGGTGCGCTGCGTGAAAGGAAATGGCGCGAGTGTGAGGAAAATGTGTGCACCGAAGAGTGAGTGTGAAACAGAGTGTGATAGTGAGAGTAAGAGTGACACAGAGTGTGAGATGGATATGGATGGTGAGAGTGTGCGAGGATGCACACCTGAGTTGGTTGTGGAGAGTGTGCGGGGATGCACATTAAAGCGCGTGATTGAGTGTACGATAGGGGATTGCACACCCGTGGGTAGGTGTGCGCTGAGTGGGTGGATGCAAGAGTGCACACCCATGAGTGGTATGGAGTATGTACCGGAGGAGAGTGCACAAGAAGGTGTGCGAGTAGAGTGCATGAAGTGTATGGGAGGCGCTGTAGCGCCGGGATGTGTGAGTAAAGAAACAGTCGCGAGGTGTGGATGTGAAAATGTGATTCGAGCATCGACACTGACCGGGGCAGCGGTTAGGCTGACGTTTGCCGACGCGAGCTCTCGGGGCGTGGTGTTCTTTGTGTGCTGCGGGGGCCGGCGGGGATCATTGCCGTGGCGGTCCAGCATGGAGCTCCGTGTACGATTCGTGCCGGGCTCCGCCCTGTATGGTCGGTGCTGCGTCGTAGCGGTGAGCGGCACGATTCCGGGGGAGAAAGGCCAGGTCGGACCTTCGCCCCCTGGCGGGTGCAGTGTTTCGACCGGGGGAGGTTGGGTCATCGGGCCGGAGACCGAAAGGACCCCGGGCCGGGATGGACCTTGGAACCTCAGCCCGAGTATGCCTCCTCCCCAGAATCGAAAATGCCGGATGGACCCAACCTACAGGAGACAGACCACCAGTATGCATTGCTCGGTTTTTCAAAGCCGAGCTGTGAGGAAAATGTATTATGGCGCACCGAGAGGCTTGAGTATAGTGGACGAGTAGTGATGGCGATAGTGATGTAGAGGGATGGTAGCTCTACCATCCCTCACATCCTTTTGGGGCAAAGGAGCTATCGACTTATGGGGTTTGGCAGTGCGAACTAGCCAGGGAGGGCTTGGATAATCGTTAGGGCTCTAAAGATGACCATAGGTGACTTGAGAGTTAGGTAGTGACATTGTACAGGTAGTGGGGACGTAGAGTAGAGTAGTTGGATGATAACGACGGGGGATGTGCGTAGTATAAGGGATGACAGGGGAAGCACCAGTATTAGGGGAAATAGTTAGATTAAATGATGCTGTGTGTATGAGCTTTAAGTTTAGGATGAAATGAGGAATTGAATGAGAGTCTTGCTTGCTGGTGAGCATGTTGAAATGAGGAATTGAGCGTGGGCAAATCTGAGCGGATGAGGCAATGCTCGGGAAGGATGTGTGTTTGTGTAAAAGTGTATGAATGGAGTGATGAGGGTGTGTGTCATTGTGTTAAGTGATTGACTTGCATGGTGTGCAAGTGGAGAAGGGTTGTGTGGAATAAATGGTGTGGAGTAAATGGAGTGTGGAATGAGTAGAGTGGAGTGCATGGTGCGAATGAGTGGATGGGTGGAAGGATGGGCCCCTTCACGAATACCCGGGGACGGGAGTTTTAAAGTAGGTAGAGGGAGGTAAATTTTGGTTGGATATTGACATCTGTGGTGCAGATAGTAGCAGAGTACTGCTTGGATGGGTGCATAACTGTATGGAATGGCTGGGCGTGTGAGCCTGTTAGTGCGTTTGGTTGGTTGAGCACTCCGCCACTGATAGTCTGTCGGCCAGGTGAGGCCGCAGGTAGGCTCTGGGAGCCAGGTAGTGCTGAGTAGAGTTCAGCGGGGCCAGAGGATCCCAGGAGAGGACCCGGGTAGCCCAATGCCAGAGAGGGCATCGAGGGGGTAAGCGCCAGGGAGGGCCTTCCCCAGGTAGGTTAGTGTGAGGAGCTAGACAAGCTCAGGTGGCGACGTTCAGTGGCGGAGGTGCGCAGGTAAGGAGGACCTGCTAGGAGAGCCACACGACCCAGCCCCAAAATTGTGCGAGGGCACAGAATTGAAAAATCGGGGGAGTGAGGCCCCAAATTGGTAGAGCGCCACAGTATGGTCAATGGGAATTGCTTTTTAGAACCGCATAGTGTAAAGTGGCCAATGGATTGGCAGGGCAAGTCCCCGGGTAGTTTAACGAGTTAATGTCATTTAGAAGTATAGCTAGGATGAAAGTCTCTTCGCACCATCCGCATCCACTCACCGAGGTGACAGGACTCCACACCAGGTTTTGGCAAATATTTGGATGGTAAGATGCATCATGACGGAGTGTGACATTGTGTGTTTATTCCATCCTTTCCTTCTTGGGAGGGATTGGAGACGAATTTGGTTTAGGGGGAGATATGGGGGACGAGACAGTAGAGACGAATTTGTAAAGTTGTAAATTGTGTAAATATGGGGTAGGGGCAAAGGTAGAGTATGTGACATGGGGGGTGACGAACGCTAGGGACGAGCTTTCTCAGCTCGCTCTCCCACGCCCTTCATGTCGCATTGCCTTGTGATTAGGTGTACCCTTGCGCCCTTGCCCCCTGCTAACCTCTGCTTTGTCGTCCTTCCTCTCTCATGGAACATGGTCTTTTCTGTCCAAGGGGAGTGTGCAGGTGCCCTGAAATTTGCTGCCTGCACTCTTGCTGCCTGCATGCCTGCCTGCACCGGTACACCCTATGGACCACACGTTCTGTGGCCTGGCACTTATGGACCACACGTTCTGTGGCCTGGCACTCATGGACCACACGTTCTGTGGCCTGGCACCTCTGCTGGGACCGACCATTGTTGCCAGCAGTATCTGGCTTGCGGACCACTGTTTTTAAGTGGCATCAACGCCCAGCAGTCGGACCACCTACGTTGGCCCTGCTGGCCATAAATAACAAAAGCGGACGCGGTTTGTGCCCTTTTTATTAAAAGAAAACATCAAGCAAGAGGATTAAGTCAAGATACATCAGCCCAGCAGCACAGGAAGCAGAAGACATCATTTTATTATTTTTGAACTGTGACGACTGTGCATTTTCATGGATGGTGCTTTTTGGTGCATTTTTTTTTATTAGGGTGCATTTTGTTGGTACATATGGGTATGGTGTATCGGTGCAGTGCATTGCAATGGCATTTTCCTCTTCTCAAATTCTCTCTGCTTTTTCCCACAAAAGACAGGTCCTGCATTGTAGTGTAAATAATAGTAGTCTTGAAAATAATGCTCCCCACCGGCTTAAATGTTTAGTTTGAGAATAATTCCGCAATTCAGTTAATTGTGGGCGTGAGTGAGTTAGATAGGACACAACGCAGCAGGGGGGACATATCTAGTGTTAAAACTGTCGCACTCAGGGTAGTAGGTTAAAAGTAGAGGGAAACCACACCTAAGTGTCACACTAATTTAAAAGATAGTCCTGATTGTTTCGGCTCGGGTCGAGCCTGGAAAAAGGGGGGGTGCAGTGTTGCGGTTTTGAGAACCCACACTCTTGTAAATAAATATGACATCATTAAAGGGTTAAAGGTTGCACCCCATAGTGAGGCCACATGCAACGCGTAGGCCACCATAGGACTTCAGTTATTTCATTAGTATGTGTTTAGATAAGGCCGTGTTTCCAATAGTTGAATCTGCGTTGTGTCAATCACATAAGAAGTAGGCCCCAATCCATTCATTTTGTCATCCTCCCTCTCCAAGCGATGCCATTACGCGCCCTCCAGTCTGCCCATGCCCCCTCCCAAGTATTACGCGCCTCGGCCAGCAGCAGCTGCCTTAGCACTCGCTCAACGCAGCCATAAGCCACGAGGCAAGGCCCGAGAAAGGGGGCGGAGCACCAGGAAGAAGGTGTGGCCATGTCAACCCACCATCAGGGCGTGGCCGGAAAGCGATAACCAGCCAACCAGGGCTGAAGTGACATCGCCGACAGGCGTGGCTTTGGGGCTCGTGGAGTGATCGCTTTGTTGAGTTATATAAGCGAGCGCAAAGCCCTTCTGACCAGAAATGCGCGTAGAGGACTGATGCAGTGGCACTGATTAAAGGAGGACCTTATTATAGGAAGACTTACTGGGAAACGCGCGTTGCAAATGGACTGAAGAGATATACGGTGCACTTGATGAGAGAACTGTCCAAGACGGCGTCATATGATTGGCGTCGTAAAGGACTGGTTGGAAACGCGCTGTGCGAAAGGACCTTGGAGAGAGGGGGCGTTTTGCACGAGTGTGCATTTATTACATACGCCATAGAACACCAGCTTTCCTCCGCTATATAATTGTCCATTCGCGTTCCAACGACACGCGGAGCTGCCTGCCGGGTTTCGTCCGCTGGATCGGGGCCTGGACCGGAGCCTGGACCAGAGCCGGGCTGGAGCCCGGACTCGCTGATGACCATCAACAATCTACAACCCCCATGTGAGTGTGTATGTTTTGTCCTGGGTATTAAGAATAAGACTGTTTAAGGCTGCCCTGTGTAACTGCTTCTTCCTCTTCCTATCCTGTACATTCTTTCGTTTCCTCTTCTCCTTCTTGTACATTGTTAATAAGTTGCCCTGTTCTTTCTTCGTTTCCTTAGTCTAGACGCATTAGTCTTTTCTCAATTGGGTAAACGTGGCACAACCGGAACCGCCATAATCGGGTTTAGTCCCTGTTAACGGCCCGAATCGCGGCGCGCTTCGCTCGGCGTGTCCACTAATGCTGTGGTTCAGGCGGGAGTTATTTCCCTGCTTCACAGTCGGGGTTAGTAATTAGGTATTCAGGCTAAATTGACCAATAACCCTACCTAATACTGACCGGAAGGAGCATATAACTTCCAGGACTCGGGTCGGCCAGATCAAAGGACAAGGGGATTAAACCTTCCTTTATAAGGGGAGCCGACGTCTGAGATCCGTAACAATATATATACGTTTTTATATCAGTCTGGTGTGATTTTATAGTTCACAATACAGACTCTGACAATCCCGTCTCATGTGCAGATATTAATTAATCTTTAATATCTTAGAACAACAATGTTCATGGAGCTTTATTAACTTTCCAATCCGCAATGAGAACGGCTGGTTCGATGATGATGTGCCCTGCTGGAGGGCCAGTCACCTCCCCCGCAGGACTGGCTCCCTCCGCCTCCCACAACTGCAATCCTTTCTGATCTTCCAGTTAATCGAGCTCCATTTTTATGAGATCTTGAATGTGTTGTTCCTCTGGGGAGAACATGAGATCGTTAATTTCTTGCAACATTCGCTCTTGTTTGGCATACAAGGCGTGAAAATCAAAAGATAAGGGAGAAACGCCCCTACTGTCGGAATCGTCCATGAATGTGGCTTCCTCGGAATCCAGAATGACGGGTGGATCATCCAGTTTCCCGTCCCTGTACTCGCTCTTGTCCATCTCTAGTTGGGCCATTTGTCCTGAAGAGCTAGAAAAGAATCTCTCCAAGCACATCCGAAGAAGATGCTTCATTATAAACACAGCCAACACCAGTTCCACTATTATGGTGAGACCTCACAGAACCCCCCCCCCAAAAACCTGCTGAACCATCCTGAAAATCAATTTGTTATGCGCAAATATTCCCAATGCTTTTTCCCATCCACGTCCAAAAAGTGTAATCTGTCCGTCCCCGTCCCACATTGCCCGATGAACCCTTCTCTGAGGGCTCTTGAGGCTATCTACTACAAGTACTTCCAGTATCACTGAACCCAAATAGCATGTCCCCTTCCAATTATCTGGCAGGTGTGGGTACGCCTTGTCCCCGCAGACAAACATGATTCCATGTGGAGAAACTGAATGATTAGAAAAACATCTCATGCCCTCTGATTTTACCCTCTTAATTAAACTGCTGAAACTCCTCAGATCTTTGAGGACCCTTTAATTCCCCCAAGACCCCTGAAGACTACCAAGACCCCTGAATGCACCAAAATACTCATAAAGACCCAAACGATCCTGAAGACGCAAAATACCCTGAATATCCAAAAGACCCCTAATATGCAAAAGGCCCCGAAGACGGAAGAGACCCTGAAGACCCCAAATAATTTTGCAGTAACCCAAAAATACACTGAAATGGTCAAAGATGCTTATCCCTGGAGATGACGTGTTGTGACTGAAGCTTTTTCCCAATCCAACCCATCCTCTTGGTCCTGAGCGACACTTTGCCTCAATCTGTATCAGGCTTGGTTTCTCTTGAGTGACATTTACAACATTGTTAGTGCAGATGGACCTTCCCAAATCTATCCCACTTTGATCTTTATTCCTGAAACCCAAGATCATTCCCCCATTGCTGGCCATTCATCTTGTTTCAGTAGCTCTATCATGGCTAGCAGCAACATCTGTGTGCTGGTGTGTTGTGCTGGTGGTGTGCACCATGTACACCATGTTGTGCCTCTGGGGATCTCCATTGCTGAAAAAATATAAATTTTAGGACAACAACCTCCATTAGAATTGCCAAGCATGTAAAAAACAACAACATTATTTCAATAATTATTCCTAAGGCCAATAGTGACCATTGTATTATTTTAGCTCCCCATTGGCAAAAATATACTGGCAAACCAATGACCCAAACTCTACGATTCTGAAAAACTTTATAATTTGCGGTTTCTAACCTTTTTTTGGATACCTAGTGAGGTCCGAGCCACCTGGGCTGTAGTGTGGTGCTCCGTTTCCAATTCTTCACCACCACCCAGTCACCTGGTTGGTCAGGATTGGCACTGCTCTGTAGCTGGTTCGGGCATTGCTTCTTTATCCTGTGTGTGTAAACCTTTTGCAACTTTTGTTCAGGCTTTACAAAATTCCAGTGCCATTCCATCCATAAAGTGTATGTCCATTTCATATTCCCCAAACTGGCCCTGGGACACAATTTCCTCGAGCTGCAAGGTCAATTCTCCCAAACATCAGCCTTATCAGTGACTAGATATCAATAACTAAGTAAATTAATAACTAATTAAGTAAATATCAATAACTGCAACGATTACATGACACTGTTACATCCTCCAATTCTTTAACTCAATATCATCACACAGCTATTTTCAAACACACTGGTTCTAGCAGTATCAATTAATTAACTATTTTTTAACATATTATAACTCTCTTCTCATCAAATATTCTTTATTTTACAAAATCTGTTGCCAAAATCTGTATTTTCCTCCTCTCCTTTTTATTAAAATAGACCATTTTCTCGAGCCATGGAATAGTCCATTATTCATATAAATAATCATAAGAGCTCTGTAAAACATCTCTATCTTTTAAACTTAGCCAATTGTTTTGCCCCACATGTTTGCCCCCAAAAACAACAAGTCACATTCCCTGTATATTGCCAACATTGTTCATAGTTTAAGTATCATCCAGAACTAAAATTTTATTAATCGATCAACTTGTAGATGCATATATTTATATTCCATCAACCCAAGAGCTCTCAATTTTGGTCACAATTTTCCAATGTCTAGTGTTATGGATTCGTCACTTCCGTTGTTGTGGTTTTCATCCACTGTAAACATTTGTGATTCCATGTACTATTATTGTTGTCGTTTAAGGGAATAGATATTGCTATTTTCAAAAGGTAAAAAAAAGTTAATGTTTTAAATGAAACAGGAACCGGACGATGAAGAAGAGCAAGAGGAGAAAAAGAAGGCGGAGCGAGTGAGTCGGACAAGAAGGAGCCGAGCGGCGTTGAGGTTTTGAGCCAACGCTAGCGAACGGAGGTCACTAGCGAACTTTTGGTTTCCCGGGAAAGGGATTCCTGCGACAGAGTTGTTATCGCTGTGACAGATCAACCTGCATGTCAGGTTTTGCGGTCGATTCCGAAGAGAATCATCGTCGGGCCATTACGTCTCGAGTAATGGCTGTCGGCCATTTTGACTCGCGCGCTTTGCGCATTGCGCAAGGTTTCTTTGCTTCGCTTCAGCCATTTTCACCGCATTCAGATGTATCTGGTGTGTGTGTGCAACGTGGCTTTTGAAGGTTAATTTGCGGTTCGCCGACTGTGAGCCGTGAAACGTCCATACCCGAGGGTGTGATTTCTCAGTCACCTGGAGGGCACCTTTGGATTTCCCAGTCGCCTTGAGGGCGCCTTTGAGCAGCTTTGGCAGAGGGACTGTACTTGTCATCCGAACGGGATTCTGGTCTCGATTGGACATCATTCTGACAATCGCTGGAGCGGATCGACTTTGGCTTGAAGCCGGAAGCAACTTTGGCTTGAAGCCGGGAAAGAGACAACGACTTTGAATTGATGTCGGAATAGAGACATTGGGGAATGTTCTTCTTGTTTCACTCACTTGGAGCACAGTTATATATTACGAAACTGATGGTACCATAATAGGATATATATTGATTGTACTTCTGATTTCTATTATTGTTGTACTGTTATTCTTGTGTGATCTTAATACAATATTTGTTTGTTGGTAACAATTGGTGTGGCTTCAGCATTGATCTTTGACATACAGAATAACACATTTTCTGCCGTGACTCCTCTCGGGGCTCGGAGGTACACCGTGCCCAGGGGGTTGGGGAGGAGCACGTAACACTAGGAATCCGTTTTGTCCTTCCTCCACCAAGTATTCTTAGGAACACTGGAAACATATTTCCACTAGTTTTGTAAATGTTCCAAATTTACATGTTATTTTGCTACATTAATTACATTTACCCACAACATGTTCACATCTCAACCCAATCGGAAAACATGTGAACTACCCCTAATATATGTCTGTACCCACAACATGGTTGTATATATTTTACATACCATTGCCCTTGAATTCGTGATCACACACCTTTCGTACTCAAAAACATTATGATAACACACAGTCTTTATCAATTTTGTATTCCAAAGTTGGGCCAGATCTGGATTCCAACTTGAATCAAAATCTAATCGGCTTATCCTCATTATTTTAATCAATTTATTTGTCAATTTTCCAAATGGCTTATTTAACATTGCCCTTCACTCGATTTCTCAATGACGGAGAATACAACCTCTTCTCTACAACTATTCTTCGACAGACAAAAATTTCTTTCCTCATGAATGCAACTCCATTCATAAAATAATAATTTAACCCGTTGAGAATGTTTCATATACATAGATATCTGGAACCTATATCATATTCAATTTAATGGACCACCTTTAGAGGCCATTTTTCCCCGCAGAGCAGGGGTGGGCCTTTTTTGGGCACCTTATCAATTTTGTATCTTATCAATTTTGTTATCAATTTATCAATTCAATATCAATCAATTTAATATCAATCAATTTAAATTTGTTATCAATTTTGGGCACCGTGGTCCCCTTTTTGAAGCAATGTTTTATGGTCGGATGCCCTTCCTGCCACCCACCCTGTTAGTCGCCTCTTGCGACACACAGGGAATTACCAGTGAACTGGTACTCAATTTGCCAACCTTGGAAGGATGACGGGCTGAGTCAACCCCCTTAATATTAATTCAGCGATCGACTGGGATTCAAACCCAGGATCCTAGGATCCCAAGCCAGAACCCTAACCGCTAAGCCAACACCAGGCTACCCTATTAAATTTAATGCAACCTTTAAATTTAATTTTAATCTAATTTAATTTAAATTTAATGCAACAATTCAATGCAACATCTCCAGATTCAAATACAAAAATGACAATATGACATGACAATCCAACCGCAGGGTGCCGCAATCTCCTGCAGGCACACCTGTATTTCACACCTTATGCACCCCACGTGAACTGAACCAATCTACGCAAACATATACCACTATTTATTCACCACTCAGCTCCTCGATCACAACTCATCAAATATTAGATGGTATTCACAGAACTAGATGGTATTCACAGAACATCCACTCTGCGCAGCCAAACTGCCGCGAGCCAACTCCTCTGTTCCTGAACACATCCCTTCCCTGATCCAACATGGCGGCCAGACCAACCGAGTGATGACATCACAAATATATACTCTCTAACACAATTACTGCACAGATCATGCCCAACACATTTCAAACCGACCAGACCAAACGTTGTCTCTGTCGAATTGTGACGTCACTATATGATATCATAACCCCATCCATCTCTTGGTCGATTTAACATACAATTGAAAAAGGAAGGACAAACATAGTTTTATGCAAACTTAATGTTAAGCAAATTATTACGAACAGCAGTTCCAATACATCTTTGTTTAATCATTATTTTTTATATATGACAGACAGACAGACACATCATTATACATGACATCACATTCACACTGGACAGAGGATTCACATTCACACTGGTCTGGACAGAGGGTGGGATCATTATTATTTAATCATTATACTTTATTAATCTGGATATCCTAGTTTAGGGAAGAAGAAGCTCTACATCTCCTAGCCATGCGATCCTTAAACATCTCTCAGACACTAAAATTGTGTCAGACCCCCAACCTTGTCAGTCAGACCACAGACCACAGGCCACAGACCTTGTCAGACATTGTCATTCTTCAGACACCACACCACAGGATATATATTCTATTTAAAAGCTTACAAAAACCTCCTACCTTCTCTACAACACCTCTGTGACCCCCAAAAATCCGCTACAACCTGCCTGGCAGAGCCTGGCAGATTGGAACTCTTCCCACTCTCACCTCTATTCCTCTATCTTTACCTTGATATTGTACACCTATTGTGTAAAGCTTCCCTTCCTAATATCACTTGGTTGTGACTTTTGGTGGTCAGAACTTGATATACCCGCAAGATATTACTGAAAAATCAAGCTTCATTTATAAAATTCCCTTGCCTCTAATTTTACATTATCCAATCAATGATGTAATCTGTCACACAATGACCAGCCGTCACACAATGCCTACCCCTGCCAAATTTCGTACGAATCCGTCCACACCTTCCTGAGACGTCCTGCCCACAGATAGACAGACAGACAGACAGACAAACAGCCAGACAAACAGACAAACAGCCAGACAAAGGGGCTAGCTTGGATTTGAATCTTAACCCCATGCTAAACTGTCATCCCTCAGATACACGTTAAAACCGGCATCTCGTCTTCGTTGGTATCTGTCAAATATCCCACGTTGTCCCTCTTATAGGGTAGGTGAGATATCTCTGGCACCCTGGTACAGATTGCAACTTTCTGCCATAATTCTGCCGTTTCTGGTACAAATGTGTGGAGGACAACAGAGGACACTGCATCACCGGCACAGCTCCATTCTTACCATCATAACTTCAACTAAGATTTCCTCTGTTCACAAATTACATACACAATTTCAGTTTCAACCCAAAAAAAATTCTTTTGTCCCGATTTAAGTCCCTCTTATGTCGTTAAATTAACATCCAGTGGGTTGACCCAGCCTATCATCCTATCAATTAACTCTGACTTTTACTCCCGTGCTAAATCTGTGGGGAAATAATTATATACATGTTTTAAAAACCTGTCCACACACGCTCTCCATACAGGCTCACTCTAGCCTGCCATTTTCCACGAGCAGACAAAATGGACATTGAATCTCAATTAAAAAAAATATCCAAACTGACACCATGTATTTCTTAGCCCCAAATTTACTCAATTTAATTTTTTGCTTTTACATCATTCCATAACATCATGTAATATCATTCCATCATACCCAATTTGGTCAGAATCTCATCCCTAGTTCGCAAATTATCGCAACAACAGGATATCTGACCCTTGACCTCTGACCCAAAAAATGCAATCAATGACATCTCACGTGACATAATATCATCAAACTACATATACTCATCCAATACACATCGACATTGCATAATTTATGCAGGCAATACACGAAGTCCTCTTTTTGGGGATGGAGTTAGGGAGGGAAAGAATACAAAGGGCATTTACATCCAGATTCCAGGAAGCACTCTGGGAAGCATTTGTACTCCAGGAAGCATTTTCATTCCATAAAACATTTTACACAAACAGTAGACCACAGGAAGGTGATGGGACAAATCGGTCAAACAAAGTCGAAATCGGTGGAACAAATCTCCATGTACAGCTTTCCCTGGACCATATATTCACAATTTAAGAAAGTCGCTTGTGTGTGTGTGTGTGTGTGTGTGTGTGTGTGTGTGTGTGTGTGTGTGTGTGTGTGTGTGTGTGTGTGTGTGTGTGTGTGTCACATCGCAACCAATCGCATCACTCATTTTATATTCAAACTCCAGGCTGCCCAATTCAGAGGCGAGCAGGCACACTCATCCAGCTGGCAGATATGCCGCATCCTACAGCATATGAATCACCCATAATCCTGAGCATTCATTTTATCCTGCCTGTTCAACACCAGGACGACTCGATCCAGTACAGTGCAATCAATTTGTAATCTAAAACTTACTGTACACGAGATAGCAGTCTACGAGGGGTGTAGGTGGGGGCCTCTAAGCCCACAAATCCCAACGCCATTTCACTCCGACCAAAAAAAAAATCACAAAAGTCCAAAACGTTTTAGAATGCCAAAAATCAACTCACAACGATCCCACCCCACAGCATGACACCTGCAGTAACAACACAGCACCTGTAACAATCCAACAATTCCAATACAAAAATACACCTGTAACAATTCACCTGTTATCACACCTGTTATGACACCTGCTGTAACACCACAACACCTGGAACAATACCAATACAACAATACACCTGTAACAATTCACCTGTTGTCACACCTGTACACATCTCTAAAAACAACAAATTTCAATATTCATTCATATTCCATTCAATCTTTCACTCGAATAAAAAATAATTCATTCATTCATTTTTCCACCAAAACTCATGATCATAGGGGATAGGATCCCTGCCTTGGTCTGCCTTTTTCTGCCCTGATCTTGCCTTGATCCCTGTCTTGATCCCTGTCTTGTCCTTGATACTGGGATCGGGACCTGGATACCTGCGCCATACCTGGCTCGTTTCTGTCTTTTTCCAGCCCATGAGCTGGGCATATAATCCTGCATATTTTGAGTTCATCTCCCTTCTGACACACTCCTTCATCCCTTCCCTGGAGGCCTCAACCAGTTTTCCATGATTTAAATTCATAAGCCCTATTTCCCTCTCAGTGAGGCCACTACTCTTCACTCACTACTTTCCAGCAAGGTCCAACCTTGATGCCTTATCTCAGAAGTTCCACTTCTGTTTCCCTGTTCCAGCAAGGTCCAACCTTGATATCTTATCTCAGAAGTCCCACTCCTGTTTCCCTAAAAATTTGTCCCACTCTACATAAACCACTTTTTATTCTCTTTTACCACGTTAACAATTCTAGTCTGAACTCGCTCAAGCTGAGAAGAGGGATAAGACTCTCTACCTGGTTACGACAGCAACTTTCCCCTACAGAGAGATATGAAAAGGTCTGTCTCACCTTGGTCCCTACGTTAAGATGTGCACTCTGAGCCAGTTGCTGCCGCCTCCAGGAGTAGTCGGTCTTCTTATCAACAGCTTCGGAGATCCCGGACGGGCCCCCAAATGTGGTGGTTGAGATGCGGTGTCTGCTGCTCCGACGAGAGATCAAGACACTGCACTGAGAATAAACAGTTGGTTTAATAAGTAGAGTATAAAGCACATGTGGGAATTCCAACCGGAAGCCTCTCCTCAGTGAAAGACACATAAAAGCCCACTTGGAGTTTGCAAAAAAGCACCTAAAGGACTCAGACTGTGAGAAACAAGATTCTATCATCTGATGAAACCAAGATTGAACTGTTTGGCTTCCGTCTGGCCACTCTGCCATAAAGCCCAGATTGGTGGAGTGTTGCAGTGATGGTTGTCCTTCTGGAAGTTTCTCCCATCTCCACACAGGATATCTGGAGCTCAGCCAGAGTGAGCATCGGGTTATTGGTCACCTCCCTTACCAAGGCCCTTCTCCCCCGATTGCTCAGTTTGGCCGAGCGGCCAGCTCGAGGAAGAGTCCTGCTTGTTCCAACCTTCTTCCATTTAAGAAGTATGGAGGCCATTGTGCTCTTGGGAACCTTCAATGCAGCAGAAATTTTTTTGTAGGCTTCCCCAAATCTGTGCCTCGACACAATCCTGTCTCTGACCTCTGCAGGCAGTTCCTTCGACCTCATGGCTTGATTTTTGCTCTGATATGCATTGTCAGCTGTGAGACCTTATACAGACAGGTGTGTGCCGTTCCAAATAATGTCCAATCAATTGAATTTACCAAAGGTGGACTCCAATCAAGGTGTAGAAATATCACAAAGATGATCAAGATAAATGGGAGGCACCTGAGCTAAATTTCAAGTGTCATAGCAAAGGGTCTGAATACTTATGTCAATGTGATATTTCAGTTTTTTCTTTTTAATAAATTTGCAAAATTCTCTAAAATCCTGTTTTCTCTTTGTCATTATGGGATATTGAGTGTCGATTGATGAGGGAAAATATGAATTTAAACGATTTCAGCATAAGGCTGCAACATAACAAAATGTGAAAAAAGTGAAGGGGTTTGAATACTTTCTGAATGCACTAAATATTGTATGTGTAGGATTCTGTAAACATTGTCACATAAAAAGATTGGGTGTGCAAACAACTTTGTATATACACGTCCTTTACACAATAGACACATTTTGAGAAAAATCCCACTTTTTTTGTGTCTTCATGCCATTCATGCATGTATGTGTGAGATACAAAGTTTACCTGTTAATTATATTGGTCGAGTACATCAACATGATAATAAAGATCGTTTTGTGGATAGATCTATCATATGTGATTCAAATTGATGCTAAATCCCCAAAAATACAAAATTTGCCTTTTTGATAATGAAATGAATGAAATGACCTTTAAATTCAAAATAAGGGTGGCATCAATTATTTTTTTTGGAAGACATTTTAATGTTTGGCAGCTCTACTATTATTGAATTGTCTGTATTCCCACATAATAGCGTGAATTAACCAGGATATTTCCCAGATCCTTTAATCTTTGTTCGACAAAATATGCACATGTGAAGATGCGAAAGGCATGCATGTGTTCACAAGGCACATGTCTGGTCGCTGACGACTATCCCACTACCAATGTCGACACCGAAATATAAGCCATCACAGCACCAACAAAAAAAGTTCTGCCCATTATACCACCAATTAGGATGAGTAGACCGCCAATTTCTCAGCGAGTTTCCTTAACTCCCTGAAGAGGAGCATAAATATATGGCCAAGGCGAGACAAATATCCAATATCTTGGACTACGAGTAACGATGATGAGGAGGAAGAAGGCCTCCCCTTCGAAAACCCCACATCCCATTGATTCTCCAGACGATGATGACAAGCCCTCCACCCTTGCGTATGTGTGTCGGTCACCTGACATGGATGCAGGTTATGGTCACCACACTGTCCTTACCATAAATTACAGTAAAGCCACCAGAAACACCACACACCTATCAACCATCAAACACCTGCATCAACACCTGGGGAAGACTTCCCAGTCAGCACAACCAGGCCAACACCTCCTCTCCACTCTCTACTCGGCAAGGTCACTTTTGTCATGACCCATGACTTATGTCAATGTGATATTTCAGTTTTTTATTTTAAAATAAATTTTCAAGACTTTCTAAAATCCTGTTTTCTCTTTGTCATTATGGGGAATTGAGTGTGGATTGAGAAGGGAAAAAATGAATTTAAACGATTTCAGCATCAGGCTGCAACATAACAAAATGTGAAAAAGTGAAGGGGTCTGAATACTTTTTGAATGCACTGTACTATTCACCATGCGCATCTGATAGGTGCCCCTCCACTAACCACAAGAATGTATCAAACTGGAGATCCCTGATTAATCTGTCTGACCACACAAACCCCTTCCCTTGGACATCGGTGTGATAACTGGGCTCTTCCAACAACAGAAATATCACCCCCCCCCCCCCCCCCCACTCCACTCCCCCTATCGGCTCATTTCCCTCCCTTGATGTGATATCAAGCATGTCCGGCAAGCGCCACATTGCCAAGTCCACCATTGACCCTCAGATAATTTGGTCCAATGACCACATTTGCAAAATCCATCCTGTCTTGTTCCTTCAGACATCACTGTTGAGACACATACCCCCTCACCTACCATAACACAACCAACTCAAGAAAGCAGCGACAAGCCCCTACTATATCAGTGTCTGCCTCGAGTCAGACAATAATTTCCTTTTAGATATTGGACACCAATTCCAAGCTCTTCTCCAAGAGTATGACGACAGCTTTTACCAAAGGCCCAAAGGTTATAACGGTGCTTCTGGGCCATTCCATTCTGTGTATAACATGAGACCCATCCAAGCCCACTCACTGAAAGGTCGCCTGCCTTTGTACTCTCGTCACAACCTCGTAGAACTGCAACATAAGTATGACCAGCTGGAGGACATGGGCGTCTTCGTTCAGCCGCAAAATGTAGGAGTTCATACCGGTACCTCAATCCATCTTTCCTTGTCAAGAAGTCCACTGGTGGGTTCCGACTAGTCACAGTGTTTGCGGATGTCTGTCGTTATTGCAAACTCCAGTTTTCTTTGATGCCTGATATAGACTCCACTCTTTGACAAACTACGATATGGAAGCACATTATCACTGCTGACCTGACAAATGCCTTTTTGGTCCATCCAAGACTGCCAATGGTCCATCTTCTATCACTATCCAAGGATGGTCTGGCATCAAGGCAACATTGAAGCGACCCTTCATCATGTCTCCACATTATCTTCGTGCACCACCCCGGAAAAGATCTTTGTAATTTTTTTTTTTTTTTGAATACAAGATCGAGGCTCGTGTAAGAGCTAACCTAACATTGATCACAAAAAGACAGACTGACACAAAAAACATAAAACATGATAAAGGGAGCAGGAGAACAAGATGGAGAGCAGGGACATTGGGAGATCTGTGGGAGGGAGAGGGCTTGGGGGGAGGAGGCATGGGAATGGGGGGTGGGGGGGAGAGGTAAAAAAAAAAAAAAAAAAAAAAAAAAAACACGTGGACAGTGCGAGGACTTCCAGGAAAGAAGTCGGTATGTCAAAAAGTGGCTCTGGAGTGAATTCGCGGGGGTAGAAAAGATCAAAGTTTTGGATAGGGGAAGATAGATGGTGGTGGCCAGCTGTTTTAAAGACCTGGTGGGAGGAGTGGGATTGGAGAGAGTGAGGGCGTTTGTTCCAGAGGCGGGAGAAAAGAGGAATGAAAGAGTGAAGGTGAATATAAAGTCTCGATTTTGGCAGTTTAACCATAATAGGGTTACAGGCGGCTCTTGTGCGACCTGTAGGAATATTTGGGGGACAGAGCACAGAGAGAGCTGTTGGAGCAAGGCCGGAGAGGAGTCGGATGAAGACAGAATGACCACCAACCTGCTTGCGGTGAGTGAGTGAAAGGCCCTCAAAGTTAGCTTCATCGCGGGAGATTCCAATGATTCTGAAAGCTTTGGTTTCAACAGCGTGAAGCCGAGCTAGCTGTGAGGCAGGAGCACCGGTCCAGAGGGGAGAACTGTATTCCATTGAGCTGCGGATGAAAGCCTTGCATGTGGTGAGGAGCTCAGGTGTGCCAAGGAAGGACTTCACACGACGGAGGATGCCCAGTCGGCGACTGGCTTTGGAGGCCAGCTTGGAAATGTGGTTTTCCCAGGAAAGGTCATGGCAGATACTGAGACCCAAAAGCTTGAGTGACAGAACTTCTTGAAGAGGGTTGTTGAGAAAGTATATTGGAGGGTTGTCCAGTCAGTCTTTTCAGAGAGACAGAGTGAGAGTGTGAGATTTGTCAGAATTGAAAGACATGTTCCACTTGTTTGACCAGTCTGTGATTTTGTCCAGGTCTGCAAAGAGTGAGGAGGCTGCAGACTGCCGATCTGAGGGATGGGGTAAGGAGCGGCAGAGAGTGGAGTCATCAGCAAAGAGATAGAGAGGATTTTCCAGAGAGTCGGGGAGATCATTGATGAAGACCAGAAAAAGCATAGGGCCCAGAACACTGCCTTGGGGAACTCCAGCCTGAACAGGAAGGGGAAATGAGAGAAAACCATTCAGGGCCACACGTTGACTACGACCAGAGAGGAAGTCTGCAAGCCATGCATGGAGATTTCCATGGATACACTGAGAGTAGAGTTTGGTGAGCAGAGCGGGGTGCCAGACCGTTTCGAAGGCACGTCATATGTCAAGGGAGACAGCCCTGATATCCTGTTTGGCATTAAGGACCTCCATCCATTGTTGAGACAGCAGAAGCAGCATGTCCAGAGTAGAATGACATGGTCTGAATCCAAATTGATGATCGGAGATCAATCCACCTGGAGAAAAGGAAGAATTTGATGTCAGAAGCGATGACTGATTCCATGACCTTGCTGATTATTGGGAGCAGGCTGATTGGTCTGGCGTTGCAAGGATCTGTTTTTGCACCTTTTTGTGTAAAGAGATAATGTTGGCTAATTTCCATGCAGATGGCAGATGACCTTGAGCAAAAGAGAGGTTGAAGAGAACAGAGAGAGGGTGAGATAGAGCGGCAGCACAGGATTTTAGGACCCGTGGGCTGATGCCGTCTGGGTCAGTATCAGAATCAGAGTCGAGGATTGACAGAGACTTCTCCACCTTGTCAGGAGAGGACACACAGTCTAGGAGCAGCTGGGTACGACTGGGTACGGTGGGCACAGGGAGAGACAGGTTTGGCACACAATATTTTAAGGCAAACACAGAGTTGAGGCATTCAGCTTTTTCACATGTGGAGCCAGCTGTGTAGCCATTTGAGGTAAGGGATGGGATGGAGGAGAACAAACACCAGAAACAGATTTGACCAGATGCCACCAGGATTTGGAGGAGGGAGACAGGTTTGAGAGTTCAGTTTTAAGAGCAGAGATATTGTTTTTTGGCTCTCCTGAGGGTAGACACACTTTTTCCGAGCTTTGTGAAAGGAACTGAGATTACCTTCAGTTGGATTAGCCTTCCATGATGTGAAGGCAAGTTGCTTCAAGGCAACTGCCTCACCACAAGCTTCAGTGTACCATGGACAGGAGGAAGGGTATGACAACTGAAGACGAGAAGGGATAAATCTATGCATGAGAGAGAGCAGTTTACTTTGGAAGAATTACCAGGAAGAGTTGATGTCAGAGGTAGTAGAGATGCGAGACCAGTCCAGATGATTGGTGGCTGCTTGAAAACCGTGCCAGTCAGCCTGAGTAAAATGCTAGACTCGTCGGTGCTGAAGAGGCTCTTTGAGAATGGCCAGAGATGCCCACTTTAAAAAGGAAATGATCAGAAGAACCGATTGGAGCAGAAGACAGGCATTTGCAGGGAAGTTTGTCTTACCAAGTCTAGAAGAGAAGATACTCCATTGACTGAGATCCAGGTGGGGAAATTTACAGATTGTATCAATCCCAGTGAGTCGCAGAAGTCCTTTGCTGAGGTGCCATAGCTGGTGTGAGAGGAACCCACACCCAGCCACCTGGCATGATGACAGTTGAAGGTGTCACATATGAGTAAGATAGAGTTGGGATGAGTGGATAGAAGTTGGTCCATGTTGTCAGACAGGGAGATGTAAATGGAGTCATCACTGGTTGGAGGACGATACGGAACACATATGAACAAAAGGTGGGAGTGGAGAGGAAGCCATAGCCAGAGGTAATCCTGGGGTGGGTGGAGAGGGCAGTGCAAGGAGAGTGAGGAAGAGAGTTTTTGATAAAGATAGCAACCCCACCACCAGGACGAGGCTCAGGTCTATCATACCGGAGGAGGGAGTAACGAGGAAGAGATAATAAGGAATCAGAGACGTCGTGAAGGAGGTAAGTTTCTGTTTAGCAGATTACGTCTGGTTTGTCAGAAGCAACCTGTATGGAGAGATCAATCAGGTTTGAGAGAAGGCCCCGGATGTTTGAGGTCCATACCGTTAAGGAAGAGGGAGGAGGAGCATCGGGTACAGGACAGGGGAAGTGTAGGGTAAGATGAGGGGGGAGAGGGGTAGGTCGGAAAAGCTGTTGATAATGTGTCGGAGATTGCAGAAGGGTTAGGAGAAAGGGAAGGATGAGTCGGACAAATGGTTTGATGGTGATGGGAAGAGGCACAGTGAGGTGTTGTTTGAGGGGAGGGCAGAGCAAAGTCGAAGGTTGGAGGAGGTGGAGGTATGTAATGGAAGGGAGATGGAAGTGGGGAGGTGGCAGCTTTGAGGAGGAGGGGGGAGGGGGGAGAAATGGAGAAAAATAGTAGGGGGGGGTGATTTGAAGGGGAGGGCTGGGCGGAGTTTAGAATGGGATGGGCGAGTGGGGAGATTTAGAGGGGAGAGGTGAGCAGGGAGTTTGAAGGGAAGGGGCGAGGGGGGAGTTTAGAAAGTGGATGATAAATGAAAAACGAACATTTATGACTACCTGTGTTTATTGTGATTTTCAAGTCAGAGGTCCGTTTGAAAACGATAGTGGAGGGGTGGAATGAAGGTGAGTTTAGAGAATGTAGAAAGAAATGACTGCAAGAGATTGAATATTTTTTTTGAAATGGAACGATTTGAATAGGAAATTGAAAAAAGCCTTTTGAACAGGAAGAAAGACAGCGTGTTGTCACACACCATTGAATAAAATACTGCAGGGGAAAGTTTAAACATATTTAAACAAAACCATGAAAAACAAAGGAAAAAGGCCCTGAAGTAACCGCGTGGATCAGAGAAAGGAGAAAGGGTTAAATGAGATGAAGGAAACTAGAATTGGAAGGGCGAGTTTCGGCTGGAAATGTAAGGAAGAGGTGGAGATTAGGTGATAAAGGGGGCAGGGTGTGACAGCAAGCACACGTGCCCATGAGGATAGAAGGAAAAAATCATTTTTTAATTTTTTTATTTTTTTGTATTTAAAACGTTAGACAATGGGTCGATGTTTGGGGAAGTTAGGAGCAGAAGAGAAAATCTAAGAAATAAGCAATACAGCGAAGGAAAGAACTTAAATTCACAAAACACCAATGCAGGGAGGGAAGCCGACAGAGACCATCCGCGCACGCGGTGCAAACAGAAAACGATAAATTTTACACAAGTTTGCATGAATTGCAAATCAAAACTAACTATAAACACGCAGTAACACATGCATAATGAAATAACGAGTGGAAAATTGAAGAAGACATGAATGGAAAAATACTTTAACTCAGCTGCTGTGCAGAGGTCGAAGTCGCTTCCTTACTCGAGGGACCGGAAACGGAAGTCTCAAAATCATTTGTTGAGAGTCGTTCAATCCTTTGTTGACACCTACAAATTCCGAGCTCAAGTTATCTCCGGATGTTAAAGCTTACTTTCTCCACTCGATGACGCTGCAAATAAAACTCGATGACCCTCAATGACGCTGGCCGCCGATGTAAAGAGAAAATCACGATGACCTCCTACCTCATTGAAGCATTCCACACCACCCACAAAGTACTTTCTTCGAGTTGTTGTTGGGGTCAGCTCTTGAAGCTTCTCTCTGATGTCACACCGATCAATGGCAAAGCTCTTTCCAAATCACCCGAAGGTCCTCTCCGCCAATCATGACCTTCAGGGGCGTGGCCTGCTGGCTCTTTCTTCCACGCCCATCATACCACTATGGGGGTGTGGCCTTTTGCCGTAAGTAAGTGTTCATGTGGGCAGGGCTTACTTGCCGATCGGCTCTGCTCGGGTTCTGTCAGCGGTTTGCTGTCGTCAAATGGAGGTTTTAATGGACGGCCGTGGTAAATGTAAAATGTTTGGGAAAATTACAGAGGGAATATCACATACTGGGGAAAACTAACCTCAGTCCCAAAGTAATTAGCACTGCTTCGCCCCTCTTGTGAAGACCAGTAAACAATCTGAAGCTGCAGTTTCCATACTTAATTACATTGATATTTCTCCTTCGTGTCCACGGACCATGCGATAATTATACAATCCTACCTTTCCTCTGGGATCTTTTTACCTAACCCCCACAAACTTAATCAGTATCATCATGCAGTGAAACTGTGAATGTACAAATTGATGATGTACGTTTCAGACATACACAGCATATATACCTGAGATTTGCACAACCAACCACTGCAGAGTCAAACCTGTTATTATTACACTGGAATAACTTTTGAAAAATGTATTAATTTATAATTCCCCCAAAACTTTGAAATTGCCGGGATTGACAAACAACGTCGACAACCCTCATGAGCTTAGGAAGTGAAACAGGCAAAATCAGGCATAGGTCAATGTTGTTTTAATTCAGAATTATCCTCACAGATCATCTGGTTGGTTTTCCAAAATCATGAAACATGGTAAAGTATAATCGCACTCGCGCGAGTGCAAACGTCCGCCAGGCAGATCAGCTTACGTTTTGTATCCCACTGATATGACTTGACCTTCGCACACCCAAATGTAATGACAGGCCTGATCTGTATCTGGACCTTAAAATCTTATCAGCTTGTTTATGTTACATACCCAACTCATCCACCAAGTTTTGTCATAACACATAATTTTGAAATATCGTGGTATATACCGTTTTTGGCCCTCAATGGTGAACAATCACTTGGAAAATTCAAGGATCCGAATCTGGATCTTCACAAAAATCGAATTGATTTCTCCCTCTCACATGCCCAACGTCTGTCAATTTTGGTCTGAATTAACCAAGTTTCAGCTGCTTACAGCAAAGGAGACAGACAAAGAAACAGGGGTGAATACATACATAAATGCCATAGATCGTGGATAGCGGAGGTAAATATGAGCAGCATCCTCCATATCTCTGACCTTTTAAACCAGTGTAACATCCGTCGTATTGAACTCCTGTGAACCCTAGATGGATCCCAGAATGTCTGGTAGTAAATGTGATGTTATTCGGTGTGGTGGACATTTTGATAAAGAAACATGTGCACATTTTGAAAATTATATTTTATATTTCATTGCGACCTTGTTTTTAATTTTCACTTTTTCCTTTCAAGAATATCATTCTCAGTGACGGCAATCACACCCAGATTGAATGGCTTCTCGTGATGAATTACTTGTATTTTACGGAAAGCAAGAACAATCGTTGAGCGAATTTCCTGCATTCTGAAACCGAATATTAATGGATTAACAAAGGCCGGTGTGACAGCACTTGTAAGAACCAAGATAAAATCAAACGTGGGAATTCGTAAAAATCGTTTCAGCACAGTTATACCAATAAGTGACATGAACTGCGCTAAAGATGCAAACAATTGTGTAAAACATGTGTGCAATGCTTTTAGATTTGCCTCTGTGGATGATTTACGACATTTACGAACAATACACCATGTAGAGTACACTGCGGTAAAACCGGTTAATCCAAACACAACATAAAGAAAAAATAGAGAATAAATGAGTGCAGGATTAACATTTCCACAAGATGACATTGCAACGGATGAATAAGCGCAGAGAACGTCACGAACTACAACGGAAGAGTTGCAGTACACCATAGTTGTTGATACCACAACAAAGCTGCCACCCAACAACAACCCGATTGTTAAAACTACCATCACAAGTTTCACAGCACCACCTTTGTTCACCATCAGAGCCACGTAACTGTACGGCCAGAAAATAGCCCAATGTCGGTCAACGTACATTAACCACGTGGTGAGAAACTGCTGAATCCCTGTACAATGTATACAAAACAATTGAACCAAACATTCATTAAACGATATTATTTTACGCCTTGCAATTATTCCACTGACGAAGCTTGATATCACCACGACTCCCCATAAAGTGTCAGCGAGCGATGATAAAGCGATGTACATGAGCATGGGTGAATTGAATCTACGATAAAAACAAGCCGCCATGATTGCTGCGTTCAGAGGGATTGAAATACACATGATAAACGTGAAAACCCACATGATAACTCGGCCGCCGTTATCCAAAGGAATGTCCGACACATCCAGTTTGACCGTGAGAGGCAAAGATCCCACAACAGTTTCGTTCATGTCTCCTGTAAAAACACAATGAAAATTGTTATAACTCGTTTTACATCAAGTTCACAACGATGATCACAATGAAAATTATAATAACTCGTTTTACATCAAGTTCACAATGACAATCACAATGAAAATTATAATAACTCGTTTTACATCAAGTTCACAATGACAATCACAATGAAAATTATAATAACTCATTTTACATCAAGTTCACAATGACAATCACAATGAAAATTATAATAACTCGTTTTACATCAAGTTCACAATGACAATCACAATGAAAATTATAATAACTCGTTTTACATCAAGTTCACAATGATGATCACAATGAAAATTATAATAACTGGTTTTACATCAAGTTCACAATGATGATCACAATGAAAATTATAATAACTGGTTTTACATCAAGTTCACAACGATGAACACAATGAAAATTATAATAACTGGTTTTACATCAAGTTCACAATGACAATCACAATGAAAATTAAAATAACTCGTTTTACATCAAGTTCACAATGATGAACACAATGAAAATTATCATAACTCGTTTTACATCAAGTTCACAACGATGATCACAATGAAAATTATCATAACTCGTTTTACATCAAGTTCACAACGATGATCACAATGATGATCACAATGAAAATTATCATAACTCGTTTTACATCAAGTTCACAACGATGATCACAATGAAAATTATCATAACTCGTTTTACATCAAGTTCACAACGATGATCACAATGATGATCACAATGAAAATTATAATAACTGGTTTTACATCAAGTTCACAATGATGATCACAATGATGATCACAATGAAAATTATAATAACTGGTTTTACATCAAGTTCACAATGATGATCACAATGATGATCACAATGATGATCACAATGAAAATTATAATAACTGGTTTTACATCAAGTTCACAATGATGATCACAATGAAAATTATAATAACTGGTTTTACATCAAGTTCACAATGACAATCACTATGAAAATTAAAATAACTCGTTTTACATCAAGTTCACAATGATGAACACAATGAAAATTATCATAACTCGTTTTACATCAAGTTCACAACGATGAACACAATGAAAATTATAATAACTGGTTTTACATCAAGTTCACAATGACAATCACAATGAAAATTAAAATAACTCGTTTTACATCAAGTTCACAATGATGAACACAATGAAAATTATCATAACTCGTTTTACATCAAGTTCACAACGATGATCACAATGAAAATTATCATAACTCGTTTTACAACAAGTTGACAATGATGATCACAATGATGATCACAATGAAAATTATCATCACTCGTTTTGCATCAAGTTCACAATGATGAACACAATAAAAATTATCATAACTCGTTTTACATCAAGTTCACAACGATGATCACAATGAAAATTATCATAACTCGTTTTACATCAAGTTCACAACGATGATCACAATGATGATCACAATGAAAATTATAATAACTGGTTTTACATCAAGTTCACAATGATGATCACAATGATGATCACAATGAAAATTATCATAACTCGTTTTACATCAAGTTCACAACGATGATCACAATGAAAATTATCATAACTCGTTTTACATCAAGTTCACAATGATGATCACAATGATGATCACAATGAAAATTATAATAACTGGTTTTACATCAAGTTTACAATGATGATCACAATGATGATCACAATGAAAATTATCATAACTCGTTTTACATCAAGTTCACAACGATGATCACAATGAAAATTATCATAACTCATTTTACATCAAGTTCACAACGATGATCACAACGATGATCACAATGAAAATTATAATAACTCGTTTTACATCAAGTTCGCAACGATGATCACAATGAAAATTATAATAACTCGTTTTACATCAAGTTCATAATGACAATCACAATGAAAATTATAATAACTTGTTTTACATCAAGTTCACAATGATGATCACAATGAAAATTATAATAACTGGTTTTACATCAAGTTCACAACGATGATCACAATGAAAATTATAATAACTCGTTTTACATCAAGTTCATAATGACAATCACAATGAAAATTATAATAACTCGTTTTACATCAAGTTCACAATGACAATCACAATGAAAATTATAATAACTCCTTTTACATCAAGTTCATAATGACAATCACAATGAAAATTATAATAACTCGTTTTATATCAAGTTCATAATGACAATCACAATGAAAATTATAATAACTCGTTTTACATCAAGTTCACAATGATGAACACAATGAAAATTATAATAACTCGTTTTACATCAAGTTCACAACGACAATCACAATGAAAATTATCATAACTCGTGTTACATCAAGTTCACAACGACAATCACAATGAAACATTCACTTTATTAAACATCCTGGCATTATCCCTGATTTTAAAATTATAACCATATATATTGAGAATCTATTCTTTTTGGTGAAGAAATTCTGAGACACGAAATTGAAATTTTATATTAAATTAAATTAAATCGGTTTGGCCTGTTTTATGTACGTTTATCTCTTAACGCCAGAATCTCAACTTAAAATCCTCGATATTTGTGTTGATTTTTCCTTTGTTTACTGTGGTCTTTGTAATTCATGTTAAATCACATGCTGATGATGATGCAACCTGATGGCTTTGTCCTGCATTTAATAATTCATAAAAGTAAAAAAAACATTTTGATGACTTGAAAATTTGAAGGGATGGTTCAAGAACAAAACACGGTCACGATTATCCAACAACAACAAAATTCAACAACTATTTCTCCACAACGACGAATGTGTAAGGTGATGTACAACACGAGGCATCCTTTCATATTTTTCATGTTGAACAAATGCTTGGTTTTCAACTTGGCATGTGTCCTTTTTCATGTGTTCACAACGCTTATCATATGACTGTGGTGTTGTGGGGTCTGATTTGTACTCAAAGGCAAGGATATTGGGAGCTTTGAGAAAGGAGAAATTTGATATTTACCAGAAAAAGAAGCAGATAAGAGAGGATGAGTTGGGCTGGATGTTGAACTGTGGATATCTGACTATCAAGCAGGTGTGACTGCACTGATCAGTGATGTGGGACTCGAGTCCATGTTTGGGGGACTCTTACTCTGACTCGAATCTTCTGGACACGGACTTGGAATGCCAAGGACTCGGCCCAATTCTGACTCCAGTCCAGCAACATTTCATGTGTAGCAGATCTTTTAGTGTACAGCAGAAATAAAATGTAAAAAGGTCATTTGGACCATCCTTTCCATATCTAACCTTATACTCGATACACCATGCTATGTCAGCAAAAGCGACATGAATATATCTTCTAAATACATTTTATAAACAACAAGGGATGCCATTTATAGTATCAGGAAGAAAAGCCCCACAGATGTCCGGTCAAAGAGATCATTCGATCATACACGACGAGCAGAGAGTTGTTTTGCGAGGGATGACATGGTGAACGTTTAAAGAGAAAAACAGTGACAGATGTATACATCTATATATATAAAGTAGAGTTGGCCTCTATCTATGATCTCTAAGATCTCGAGAACCCGTGGACGGATTTGCGAGCGGAAAGTACTGTTCGACTCGGGATGGTCCCAGGAATGTCACGGAGACATAAACATTTAAAAAATTTCGGGTTTTAAAATTAGCGTATTATTAGCACTAGCAGAAGAGAGAGGGATTCGAAGGGAGGGAGCGCAGCGCTTCTAGCGCTTCTGACTACAGCACACCTTAAAATTAAAAAAACTTCGGGTCTACAATCTCTAAGATCTCGAGAACCCGTGGACGGATTTGCGAGCGGAAAGTACTGTTCGACTCGGGATGGTCCCAGGAATGTCACGGAGACATAAACATTTTAAAAATTTCGGGTTTTAAAATTAGCGTAGCAGAAGCATTGCCGGCGCAGAAGCGGCAGAAGAGAGAGGGATTCGAAGGGAGGGAGCGCAGCGCTTCTAGCGCTTCTGACTACAGCACACCTTAAAATTAAAAAAACTTCGGGTTTTAAAATTAGTGTGTTACGCGTAATTAGCGCTAGCAGAAGAGGGAGGGAATCTAAGGGAGGGAGCGCAGTGCTCCCTCCAGCGCTTCTGTTAGCGTAATTAGCGTATTTCGGAACGTTAACCACAGACTAACGTCTACCGTCTACAACACCACTACCGTCTACCGGACCGCCTGCAACCCCACTTCCATTAACCAGCCCGCCGGCAACCCCACTACCGTCTACCAGGCCACCTACAACACCGGTAACAGGTGAGTTAACAATATTAACTTACAAAATATGTTAAGTGTTCAAGTTTTTGTAAATTTGCATCATTTAACAAGCCGCAATTTTACATTGTCAATTAAACCACCCAACCCCACTACCGTCTACTAGCCCGCCTACCAGTGTTCACAATAATCATAATTTTTAGAATTATGTATCCCGATAACGTCTGCCAGCCCGCATACACTCTCCACTACGCCCAGTTTTGACTTGCGTCCACTATCTATATATATAAAGTAGAGTTGGTCCTGATCTATGTATCTATGATCTCTAAGATCTCGAGAACCCGTGGACGGATTTGCGAGCGGAAAGTACTGTTCGACTCGGGATGGTCCCAGGAATGTCACGGAGACATAAACATTTTAAAAATTTCGGGTTTTAAAATTAGCGTATTATTAGCACTAGCAGAAGAGAGAGGGATTCGAAGGGAGGGAGCGCAGCGCTTCTAGCGCTTCTGACTACAGCACACCTTAAAATTAAAAAAACTTCGGGTTTTAAAATTAGTGTGTTACGCGTAATTAGCGCTAGCAGAAGAGGGAGGGAATCTAAGGGAGGGAGCGCAGTGCTCCCTCCAGCGCTTCTGTTAGCGTAATTAGCGTATTTCGGAACGTTAATTTTTCAACTTCATTATTCGGAATCAGTACGTCCCAGAGAACCTTCGTAACGTTAATTTTTCAACTTCATCCGATTGACATGGGACCAACGGCATGTGACAAAGAGTGAAACATACAGGCTACATTTATTTGACGACAATGAGTTCCGACTTCCGACCTCGGTGGGATGACAGGCTGAGTCAACCCCCCTGGTGTGAAGGGGGAGGAGAGGGGAGGGGGAAGAGAAGGGGAGGGGAACGAGGGGGAAGGGGATGGGAGGGGGGAGGGGAGGGGCCCTTCTTCCCCTGGGCACCCCCGCACCCTTCCCTCCCCCCTTCCCTCCCCCCTTCCCCCTCCCCCGCTTCCCCCTCCCCCTCCCCCTCCCCCCTCCCCCCATTCCCTCTCCCCTCCTCTTCCCCCTCCCCTCCTCCTCCCCCGCTTCCCCCTCCCCCCTCCCCCCCGTTCCCCTCCCCTCCTCTTCCCCCTCCCCTCCTCCTCCACTCCCGTGCAAAGCCGGGTACCTCTGCTAGTTAATTTATATTCAGCTAATTCCATTTCTCAATTTTATACATAATATTTTCTATATTCCACGTTCGATATGGAGTTCGTTTTGCAGGGCCAAGGTGTTCGAGTTAGGGTTACAATTGGGTCAGGGTTAGGAATTTAAGTGCATACCGGACAAACATTAATTTATAAATCAGGGATTATGGGTAGGGTTAGACTTGGGGGTAGTTCGGGATAGGGTTTATAAAATATATATTTAAAGTTTTGAAATTAAATAGCAATTGTAATTCAATGACATGGATGGAAACTTTTATTTTTCTCAGGGTTAGGGTTATGCTTCCGTAATTCCTTTGGCGATTTTAAAATAAATTATATCACAGTGTGAAGGGGATTGATATGAGTGCAGAAGGGGGATGGATGTTCCTGTACCTCGAAAATAAACGAATTCGAGCATAAAGAAGGAGCAAAATTCACAATTTTTAACATTTTTTTGCTGATAAATCTACCAAATCTTCTAAATATGGTCAGAATACGTGTTTACGACATAAATAAGCTGAACATGTTTGTTTTTATCTTAATTTGATTTCACATCATAAATGGGTGGGTACAGGGTTAGGGTTAGGGTTAGGTAATTGAGATGCGATCTAACATTTAAAAATCACATCACAGTGTGAAAGGGATTTGTACGAGTACAGAAAATGTTCGGATGTTCCTGTTTAACAAAAATAAACGAATTGGAGCATAATTATGGAGCAAAATAAATAAACGAATTGGAGCATAATTAGGGAGCAGAATTGACGATTATAATCATGATTTGTGGATTAAATAAGCTACCTGTGTGTGTTACAGGAGCGAGCGAGAGCAGTGAGCGCAGGTATCCGTGGCTGTTGGCCAAGGAATGACCGGATTAGAAAGAGCACAAATGCATAAAATAACTCACAAACGGTAACGGCGGCGAGAATAGATGGTTTAGCAAGCCAGCATCTGTGGCTGTGGCCCGAGCTCACTTATTATTTAAATGAGCCTCACATTGGAACATGGTTTCCAGACAAGCCTCCAGCATTGGTATTCATGGCAATGTGGAGATGAGCACTGCAAAAACATCGACGTGTTCGTGCCGTGATCACCTGCCGTGCGGCTGACTGATCGCATGCCCAGCCGGTGCACACTGCATTAAATCTGTGTCAGCAGGTGTGGATCAAATAACAGTGCAGCATGGGCAGGTGCGTCCAGTGAATCCTGATGGAGTGTCTGACACAAAGAGCCTCACACACCGTGCTTTCATTTGTACCTGAACCAAGCTTTTCAGTTTGAATAAACCGTGCCTGGCTGTCTGATATGAATACCACCTGTTTGAAACAAACAGGTGATCACGCAATACCAAGAACCAAGCTGGAGGTTACGAGAATCAAGTCGATGAAATACACAAATCTAGCTGAAATGCATCAATGTCACACAGTCGCAGCATTCTAAAATATGTACAAACGTCGTAAGAACTTATCTGTGTATGTGTAAGTGTACAATAGATTCGATTGAGTTGTCAGTGAAAACACACTTGCAATGACAAGTACAGGTAAGTTCTCACAAACACACGAGCGTTGCAATGACACGGGCTCAGGTTGTGCACAATTCCAGAATTCTGACGATAACTACTTCGTGCACCTCCGTCTTAGGATGCACACGTCACGTTGATCCATTTTACAATACTATATAATATTCTATCACGTACACCCAATCTATCAAACTACGACGAGATCCATTCTACTTTACATACATAATCACTTACTTGTTCAGTATCCAGCAACTTCAGGTCGTCAGTGGTATGTTGTATTTGCTTCTCCGTTATATATATACTCTCAGCACAATTCTAAAGAGAGTCCTTCGGCCTGGGGGAGTCTTTGAGAGATTGGCCAAATTAGGACTTTCTGCTTGGATGGTTGATTGTTAAATGAAGTGGAAACATAAACACAACTTTTTTCATGCTCTCGTCGAAACAGTGGTATGTCATGCTTGGAAGACAGTTTCAAATCCCTGCAATTGCCTTGAATACTTTCTCTCTTTCTCTCTCTTCCTCTCTCTTTCTCTCTCTCTTTCTCTCTTTCTCTCTTTCTCTCTTTCTCTCTCTTTCTCTCTCTTTCTCTCTCCTTTCTCTCTCTTTCTCTCTTTCTCTCTTCCTCTCTTTCTCTCTCTCGCGCCCCCTGCAGGCCGTTTGTGTTGGGCGTGGCGTCATGTCGGCTGTGAGCAACTGCTCTGTGTTGTGGTGAGCCCGTGGTGAGATTTCCTCCTCTCCTGCCCTCCTCCTGCCCCCCCCCCCCTCCATCTCCTTTTCCATCCTGTGTACTTTGGCATTTTGTTTCATCCGTCCTACACCTTTGTCTTCAAGAGAGAGAGGATTGAGAGCGGGCCCATTTTGGGTGCGGCCTACTGGCTTTGACGGTGCTTTGTAAGCCATTTTTGTGCTATAATGCACGTTTATTATTTACTTTAGTTCGATTATTTAGTTTTGATACCATCTTGTCCGGTTCGGACAAGTGGGGGGAGGGGAGGGGGGTAAATTCGCTGGTATGGCGAATACACACTCTCGTTATGAGGCGTTCGAAAATTTAACACGTAAGCAAGCATTCACATGTGTTCCGCCTGAAGGAGCTCCTACTGGGGACATTATCCTTGCCGTAGGATCCATCATAGGAGACAGTAATGTTCGAGCGCATTACGAATGAACCAGAAATTTGTTGTCTTCGTGTCAGAAGAAAAGTTCGTTCATGACGTCGTTAGTACCGGTCTAACCATAAAAGGGGGTCATTATATTACGGTATCCCCTATGGATACACCAGCTACCAAGATAATAATATCCAACATACCACCGTTCATGCCAGGCGAGAAACTCCTATCCGTTCTGTCTCGTTATGGTAAAATTGTTTCCCGAATCTCAATGATTCCGCTCGGGTGTCACAGCGATCGTGTCAAACACCTAATGAGCTTTAGGAGGCAAGTGTACATGATTCTCCCGGATCGTGGAGCCGATACAGGTTTAAATATATCCTTCAAAGTATCGTTGGACGATCGGGAATACCACATGTAGGCCTATGCTTCCTCAGCCTCCTTAACATGCTTTAATTGTGGAGAATTCGGACACGTTAAAAGGTTTTGTCCTAAGACCCTCTTGCCCAAAGTGTGGTGAATCGGGACATCACGAAAGAGATTGTAAAAAGGCCAATCCCTCCACCGCGCCTTCTGACACCCCGACCGTGCTCTCTGACACCCGGACCGTATCTCCCATCACCCCTACCGTACCTTCCGTCACCCGGACCGTATCTCCTGTCACCCCTACCGTACCTTCCGTCACCCGGACCGTACCCTCTGACACCCTGACCGCACCTTCGGACGCCCCGACCGTACCTTCTGACACCCCGACCGTACCTTCTGACACCCCGACCGTACCTTCTGACACCCCGACCGTACACCCCGACCCCCAGACCATACCTTCTGAGACCCGGACCGTACCTTCTGACATCCCGACCGTACCTTCTGACATCCCGACCGTACCTTCTGACATCCCGACCGTACCTTCTGACATCCCGACCGTACCTTATGACGCCCCGACCGTACCTTCTGACACCCCGACTGAGTTGTCTGACACACCGGTGATCTCCGATTCCAATGTGATGACACCCACCGATGTGACTGACACAACTAGCATTGCCCCCTTTCCCGAACCCATGAACGAAGAATCCATAGTGTATTCTAAAAAGCGAAGAGCACCAGTGCTAAGCAATTTCGCTGGTGCTGCAAAGAAGGCGGTCATAGGCGGCACCATTCCCGGTGCACATGTGTTCGAGTGTCCCTCTGACATTCCCTCACTAACTCAGTATATGAATACCGTTGCCAACGACACCAGCGAGATACATTTGGTTTTCCTCCCAAAAAGGAAACTACATCTATTGTATTCGGTTTCCTAACCGCTACCACTAAACTTGCCGTATACCTGTCACGGAAGGCGAAACTGGGCGGTAGACCCATGCAAGAATGCAGTATTATGTTTTTTTTTAGTTATTTGGTGTCAGCAAGGCTCAAACTTGAATTCAACTATGCCCAAACTGCAAACGACCTTGCAAATTTTATTGCGACCTGGTGTGTTGAAGGGATTTGTAAAGTCCAAGATAACAAATTGATAATTTCTTTACAATATATTTCGGTTGTTCTCATACACGATTCCATGCTTCTCCTTACCGGCCTTTTTCTCCCCTTTGTCTTGACCTACTCTTTCTTTCTCTGTCTCTCCTTATGTTTGCAAATGCGAAT